>NW_026944759.1:0-11263 GCF_034702125.1 Engraulis encrasicolus
GTTTCCCCTATCTACCTTTTAAAGCAAGGGGGGTTGCTCAACTGGGCGGGACCCAGGTCCGGATGCGGACCCAAACGCAATGTCATCCGGACCAAGACAAAATCCATCTGTACTTAATATGTATAAATTATACATGAGATTTCGCTGCCATACGATCTATAGGTGTATTTCTGCGAAGCCAGTCTTATTAGTCCAGCGGATGGGTGATTTGATCGTGCACTTTTGAGTAAAAGCATGAAAATCGGTACACATATCCTTCTTGATATGCTGATTAATATTAGCGTTGGAGGCGTCGGCCCACAGGAAAATTCTTCGTTTTCAAGATGGCCGCCAAATCCAATAATATGGCCGACCCATATTAATGAATCTACCTTACACTTTGTAGTAAAAGCATGAAAATTGGTACACATATCCTTCTTGATATGCTGATTAGCATTAGCATTGGAGGCGTCATGAAAAATTAATCGTTTTCAAGATGGCTGCCAAAACCAATATGGCCAATTCGTATTTATGAATCTACCTATCTACCTAACACTTGGTAGTAAAGGCATGAAAATCGGTACACATATCCTTCTTGATATGCTGATTAAGTTTAGCGTTGGAGGCGTTGCGCAAAATGTATCGTTTTCAAGATGGCCGCCAAATCTAATAAGACCAACCCATATTAATGAATCTTTGATATTAATATATATATTTTTTAATTAGGCCAACTTACCAACAAACTAAAACAGGATGGAAATGCATTTCGCTTTTTCAGTTCCACTGCGCCATCCTCTTCTGTGGGCTTCTGTGGGTTCTCTGTGTGAAGACATAACAATGGAAAAAGAAACATTAAAATTAATAATATTTTCCTTTCATTCCATACAGCTACCACTGTTGGACACCACATTAGGGGCTTCAGTTCAAACAGACATCCCAGAATTCCCGGCCTTCCCATTGCCCCCACAGCCAGGGTCCTATTGCACTGTGCTGAGCGCAGTGCATATGGAGAGGTTCAGGGCGATTTCTCTAACAAAGGCTGAGGCAGAGGACATTGAGCTTAACACTAGGCAGCAGAACAACAACCTTCAGTGGCACCATGCACGCTCTTCGCGCCTAACAGCATCCCTATTCAAGAGAATAGTGTCGAGAAGATCTGGGGGTCGTTTATCGACAGTGCCTTTGCTAACGACTTTAGCCATTTTGTTCGTTCTTAAGACCAACGTTGTAACCAAGGTCTTGAGTTGGTCTTAAGTTGTTCTTAAGTTGGTCTTAAGTTGGTCTTGCGTCTAAAGACCAACTGAAGACCAACTGAAGACCAACTCAAGAGCAACTTACGACCAACTCAAGACCGACTTAAGACGGTTAGCAACGACAAGAATCGAGAAACGGAGTCCTGACTTCCAACAATTAGCTGCTATTATGTCAAGAAAAAAGAACGTGGTGACAAAAGCGATGAGGAGAGGCCTTGAGTTAGAGCCAGCTGCTGCATCGAAGTATGCTGCCATTACTGGGAACACTGTTAAAAAATGTGGTTTTGTCATCAACCCCAATGCCCCCCATTTAGGAACATCTCCAGACCGAAGAGTCCGGAGTGGTGAGGGTGAATATGGGCTGTTAGAGATCAAATGTCCGAACAAAAGCACGTACACTGATTGCCAGTATCTGCAAATCATTAATGACACATATAAATTGAATCGCACACACGACTACTACACTCAAATCATGGGAAAATGGGGATAACCGGGATGCCATGGTGTGACCTTTTCATTTGGTGCGAAAGCAATTATCACCTGGAGAGAATTTATTTTGAAGAGGACACATGGGAAAAAATGAAAAGACAAAACTGGACCCGTTTCTTCTTTGAATATTTCCTGCCTGAAATGTGCAATTACATCCACTCAAATGAACAGTAGCCTACCTGCATCTATGTCCATGGACTGCAGCATACTATCCTCCAGCACTGATACTGCAGCGACCACTCTGCAAATACATGTAAAATAATCAATTAAATTTTGTAAATACTTCTATCACACCATGTTTTGTTGCAATGGCCTATTCTTTCTATAGCAGTGTTGGGAGTAACTCATTACAAAAGTAAACAATTACTGTGGTGCATTAGGTTACTTCTTGCTGTGACACAACAATGTAGGCCTAATGCTTTTTTGAACAAAACTCTGTAATATTTTCTTAGTTACAATGCTACGTAAGTTAATATTTTGAAAAGTCAGGCCTACCATGTTATCGTACATTTTTTGAGTACCGGTAGGCCTAACTTTCATAACACTCACTACAACTCTTACCTTTTAGTGGGAGGTAGTCCTATTTGATTAGGAATGGCAGGGACTGGATTTGGATGTTGAAGGCTTGGTTCCCCATCGACGAAGTGCTGAAATAATACAAAAAATATATTTAGCAATGTTGCACATTAACAAACACAACGGTCATGCAATAACCGCTAACAACAAGAAAGTCAGATGAAAACAAAACTGCTTTTAAGGCCAATGATAATTTCACCAGGAAGGTGGTAGCCTAATAAATGAAGTTATTTTGTATCAGAAGTGTATCATCAAACTCACGCGCGATATAGGAAATGGCAGTTGGAAAGTTACTTAATACAATCGATGTCAGCGACAAGAGTAGTGTTATGACCGGAATAAACTTTAACTACAACATAAATCATCATCTTGTGACCGATACGAGTTTTAACAGACATGTTTGTATATTGAATGGAATATCTTGAACGACGAAGCTCTGGTCAACTTGTCAAAACGTGACGGCTATGTGATATAGCTAATCGCTTTTTTGCTAGCTACTTAGGTACTCATCTCTTAACCTAAAACACCATCAATTATCAAACGAATCCACCTCTAAAGTAAACTAAGGTTATACGCAACCATTGACTACGGTCAATGTACGCAACACTTACCTTAGAGCAGACATACGTATCCTTAGTAATCCTTCTCAGGTTCAGCCGGGGACGTCCACAAAGTTTTATCCAAACCTTACACCTGTCAGGATTTGATAGAGGTTTTGGGAAGGGGTAAAAAACGTATCCCCCCCTTCAACCTGTCTGGGTAACGCCTGTCGGTTTTACACCCCAGGCACAACGTTTGACCATTTTCCCGTTTAACTACAGCGGTGGCAACAAAAAAACTAACCAAAACATGACCCAACGCTGTCTAAATCAATTGAGCGCTGTCAGCACCGTCCGAGGTTTGTCCGAGGTGGTCCTTTTGCGGCGCTGTGATTGGTCAAAACAGCATTTTAGGGCGGGCCTTAGCCAAAGGAGAATTGCTACAATCGCATCAAATGCACAGGGATTGGACAATGAATCTGAAACACCTGTTTTTACACAGGTTAGCACCCTCACATTCCTGTAAGACAGGGTTTTCCGAGGGCCTTGACTATTCTCCTTCTCTTTGAACTTCCACAAAATGCCCACTGCGCACCCTCCATGACATTTGAATGGTGTTAAAGTAGATTTGTTAAGGATCACAACATGCAGTGCAACCTCACTCTGTTTTGGCCATGGTTGTGTTTGTAGCCCTGTGCCTTGTTCACAGATGCGCCAGCAAAAGGTGCATCAACAATTTGTCCTCATTTGAACTCTGATATGTCAACCATAAGATCCCTGCGGTTCTCTTCCAGGGTCCAGCTGGCCATCCCTCGTACTAGGCTAAAGGCCACAAGTGACTGAGCCATTCATGTAGCTGCTTTTCTTCTTTGAAACAATCTGCCCAACTCAGAACACCCCTGTTATAAATTTTGGCCATTTGTTTAAGAACAAATAAACCACCTAAATAGCATAATCTTTTCCTGGCTTGTATGGCTGCCTAGTTCCACATAGCACGAGATCACCTCCCTCCAGGTCGCCAGCACCACATTTTCCTACACTTGAATACTTTATCTTGTTTTATACGACCTCGGTTGTGTGTGGTTTGCGAAAAGGTTAGATACCTCATACTAACAGCGCAAGAAGATTTTGTGTGTACAGATATTATGCATTATTTGGTCTATTTTTACTTCTCAATTGATTAGATATTATTATCCCTTATCATTATTAATTTTTACTTGTATTGTGCTTTTGTGCATCATGCAAGATCATTTGCTGAAAAAAACGTCGTGCCTGTTCTCATCCTGTCAGCAACTCCAATTGAAGAAACAAGAGCGTCTTGGTCAGGACCACAGTTCTCGAAGAGAATGTTTGAAAGTCGTTATGTATAATCAGGCTAGGGACTGTCACGGGCGCCGGATCCCATGTTTTTGTCGCTTGCCTAGGATGGGGATTATATTTTTGTGCCACAGTGATCTAATGTTCAAATGTTTTTTTGGTCAGCTACATTCGAGTGTTGACTTACACTCCTTATATAATTACAAACGCACACGCGGGTTGAAAGTGTTTGGCGTTGCTACTAGGGAGGGCACATGCCTGGCCTAGACCACATTTCCATTGATCCATTATGGCAATTCTAAATTTAGCGGAGGACTTTACTAGCGCATGAAACAGAAGAGGTGTTGTGTACCCACTTGTGTTCTGTAGCGAAGACAGCAAGCTCCGGATACACTTGAGAGTTTGAGCTTTGACGCCGTGTCCACCACTGTACGACGTCAGCGGTATGCTGTTTTGAGGGCATCGATTGCAGCAGTTGTACCAGGGGGAAGTACCATTCGCCGCCCGACTTAAGTTGACAATCAACGATTGTGTCGACAATAGCGATCAGGTTGTGTGATGTGTACTACGGGCATGCCTGTTCAAATTGATTGTGCGAAGTGGCTTTATCCTCCGACTGTACAGTGCGATGTGCTTGTGGAACATTCTGTAGAGTGAGCTGGGTAACGCATTGACCGCGAACTTTGGTTGACAGGCCGGCGCCGTGTTTAATTTTCCCATGCATGCGCCATGAGTGATGGACAGATCCATAACACCCCGAGGCAAATCATCTAAAGGGCGTAGTCTCGGTCCGAATCTGGAAGTCGCCCACTTCATTTCAATGCGTAAAATTACAAACATGCTTGCCTTCATCTTAAGGCCGTTTTCACGTTTTTATTCTTTTCACCCAGATATATAAAAATACATCTCTACGGTAAAAATGTTAGGCCAAGAGATTCATTTGTTTGAATCATTATGCCATTGTGCAAAAATTTCCAAGGCATCACGCGGCTGTTCTCCGACAAAGGTGGTTGTTGAAGACGTTTTTTTTTTTAATTGCCTCATGCTATAAAATGTAACGGTCTATATTTAAAATGTAGGGGGCCTATTGCTTGATTAAGCAATAGCAAATTAAAGGCCAGCCACAAGAGCGCATCAGAGAGAGAGAATAGGCAAAAGATATGATATGAATTTTTCATTTTCTATTCATGTTCCCACCATGCAAGACTTGAACCTATGCACAACTACCGGTTACTTAATTACGCCAGTGCACCTGCCCACTGGGCCGCATTCACCGTCTTCCTCCGTGAGCTAGGTAATATTGTTCCAATTTAACTTCAATAGTTAGGTGATTATTCAAACACTATAAAAGTTTTTTTTTAAAATTGTTGCTGATAATCAGAAATCCCCCGGATAAAATAAAGGACAATGGTATAATTAATATTACTTTTTACTGGGCATTATTCACTAGGACACGATTATTTAAAATAGTGAGACTGGTTCGCTCTTGATCTCGTTAAAATTGATGTGCGGGACTCGAGCGGAACGTTTGTTTCGGGTTTTGTTTGTGACATTGTTTCCTACAAGGGGGGGTTTTTTGTTTTTTTTTGGTAACACTTGATTTCATTTAGCCTCGGTGTTTGTGTAAAACCTATTAGGACGATGGGACCCACCGCCCGTTTGCTGCTTTCTTTTCTTGAAGTGGTAAAAAATTGCGCGAGGGATAACCGGTGGAGCAACATTTCCATTAGCTGCACTTCATTTTTTTTTTTTTTATAGTTAACACAATAAAATGTCGTTCCGTAGCACTCTTAGAAACCGTACCACCCATTTTGTTTTACAAAATATCATACTTTTAATCGAGGTAAAAGTGACACCAGGCGGAAAGCAGCAGCCAGACTATATTCCTTGCCCAGCCATAATTAGAAATGCTCCGCTCGGAAAACCTAACAGCCATTTACAACCCCAACCAGATTGCGGGTATTTGTGGAAACAGATGCTGAGCGGAAGGAAAACAGTCAGAGGAGAGGCTTATTCCTCGGCGCAGAGTACGTTCGTTGCTGCTTTGTACCACACTGGTAGCGGAATCCCGCCTGTGATGTGACAGAATGCTGTTTAAGACTAAAATACGCCACAAACAGGTGTTTTCATTACAACACATTGTTGAAAGCGAACATGTTATTGAGATTGTCTCTGTTCGAGCAACGTATATGGCGTATGGTTTTTTTTTTTTTTGCAGATAGAACCCCAAAGTTCATCGGCGTGATCATTTTATTACCCTCTTTAACCGCGATGTTTGTTCCACTAACATGCACACGAGGACGGAAGGCTACACAATTTTGTGTGATTTAGGTACCAAGTTTCCTCGCGGTGTGTGTCATGTTAAGAATTTAATTGTGTCAAGGGGGTATTTAGTGTTGCTCAGCAATCTCCAAGCCCAATTCCACGTGTCCCTTGAATTGAAAACATATTATGGCGATTGCTGGCCGCTCGTTATGGTTAACGACCATTGGTTCTTTTGAAGATAGACCCAAGACAGCCGTTTGTGCATTATTTAAACTCTAGTGCACAGAAGAATGGCATGTATGTTGTGTGCGACACTCTGAGCGACACGTGGAGGCTGTGACGTCTGATACAAGGTGTAACACGTGTTACTAACACCAAACCCGTGTGGAAACAAGTTTACTAGACAGATACTTAATGTTTAAACGGTTAGTATTTTCCCTTTATTCTTATATGACGATGACCGCCTGGTTTTTGTTGATGAGGTGGTGCGAATTAGTCTGGTTGTAGGCTATAGTATATACAACAGACCAATGGTCTTTTTGAAATTGTAACTGCCTATTACTTGCTCTCTGATTTCTAATCATTGCGATGTTTTAATACGGCACTGGCACATGGTAGGTGTGTTAGGACGCTGAAGGGTGCCTAATTAAATTAAGAGCACTGTGGGTTTGTTGTGTTACTCAATTACGAACATTTGTGAGTAAGGGAATCTACAATTGTTGGACAAGTTTATTTTAAGGCCATTGACCTCCATGATTAATCCAGAGTAACATTGTCCTGAAAT
Organism: Engraulis encrasicolus; assembly: GCF_034702125.1. NCBI lineage: Eukaryota > Metazoa > Chordata > Actinopteri > Clupeiformes > Engraulidae > Engraulis > Engraulis encrasicolus. The sequence goes on from NW_026944759.1 coordinate 7,203, forward strand.
GATATTTAAGTTGCCAGTTTGTGAACACTTTAGGGGTAATTGCAACCATTTTCTTGGGCTCTTAAAATGTTAATATGCATTAATGCTTGCAATAGTGTGTATTGCAGTTTTTTTCATGTGGTGCCGTTGGTATTCCTTTACGTCTCCAACCAATTACACAAGAACGTAGGCCTTTTGTTAACCTTTATATATTATTTAATGAATGGTATTGTATTTCATCTTGAAAAAGGGAAATTTAAACATTTGAATAACTATGTACAGAATCCCCCCCACCCTTTAGTCCTCATCAGGCCATGTTTTTGTCACACACCACATTACATTGACACATGTTTGTGGCAAGGTTAGTTTCATTAGGCAGGCCTACCCAGGGTACATCTCAGCCGTTTTGCATTGTGTTTTCTTGCAGGGAGCAGTGAAAACGAGTTTCCAGGATTGCGTTTCTTGGTGGCTGGGGGCAGTTGTATCCACTCCTACCTTCATAGGCATGCTGACCATTTTTTCCAGTTTTCCATCCATGGCTAAGAGGAGATGGCACTTTAGGATTGGCCCTCCAGGCTTTCCTCCGGTACCACCGCTCTTGCCGAGTTTAATTTGCCCGCTGCTGTATGTGTGTATGTAGTTTGTTTTAAGCTGTCTAGGTTTGGGAGGGCAAGTCCCGCTCTGAGCATTTCCCCTTCTTGAAAAGATGTTGCCCTCGCAATGTTTATGTCTTTTACATTGTGCCTTGATTGTACAGTGTTCAGGTGAAGGCCTCAGATGCTTCATGAAGAGCCGAAGATGGCTGTTAAAAGCACTCTCCACAGTGTTTGGAAAATTTGGCCCACCAGGTATTGCAGAAATGGAGAACGCAATGTTCTTTGAAGGCTTTTTCAACTTTCCCAATTAGCTTTATGGAATGTGCTGACAGTGTCACATCCAGAGAAGACGTGAAAGCCACTATAAGGGCACTTGCATTGTTAGGCTCGCCAAGAGTATTTGATGCAAAATGCTTATGTCAGTAATCTGAATTTGTTCCCGGGGTTCCCGTTCACTTCCCCCTATCTGGAATGTATAGTTGGGACTGCCGCAGTTTGTGTCTTTGCCAGAGTGCAAGACAGAGGGACAATTCTGTGTCTGGGGCTACGGATGACCACATCGTTGCATTGGATCTTGGCTTTTGCAAAAAGCTTGCGTGCAGGCATCATTCTCGTGGTTCTTGCCTCCTCTGTGATTAGACTGAAGTTCTGCAACTTCAATTGCAGTAAAATTTTGAGTTGGAAATTTGGAGTAAATGGGCAACTTATTCTGATGTTTTTTTGTGCAATGGCACTTTAAGACTGAAATGTTTCCAATTATTTTGTCGGAAGATTGTGGCCCAAACGTCAGGGAAGAAGGTTTTTTATTTTTTTTTTTTTCCCCCCATATCACAAATAATTTTTGTATTGTGTGTCCCCACATGCCAGAACTTTTTTTCCACTGTTTTTTTTGGTGTTGTTTTGGTCGGTTACCATAAATGTTTTCAATCTGTTGATAACCATGATCGGCCCGTTTTTTCTCTCTCGTGGGCATTTTTGATGCTGGGGGTGCTGTAACGCGCCCAGTTCCCACACAGAGTAATTCCGCTCCGCATTCTCATTGACTTTGAATGGGGGCGATATCGCCGCTTGACAGGCGCGGAGTGTGAAGAGATTTTTTATTTTATTTATATTGCAGCGGGAACGCGGTATTGTTATAGACGAGATCTTATTTCATGCAAATTTGATGGTACCAATAACCAAATCAGATGGGCGTATGGGTTACCCTAGGGCGGGAGTTACAAAAAAATTGTAAAACATGGCGGCGATTTTCTGTGATTACCCTACATCCCGTTTTTGCTTAATTTATAATGGACCCTAAAATGCTTATAATTGTCACGACTACCACGGTTTGATGTAAAAATGCACCACGAACTTATCGTATGTAACACAAAAATAGGTTACCCCACATTGCCATCTTGATCACTCGATGTTTTGAGATAACGGGTAAGCTAACGTAGCATTTTACCAGATCCAGGCAGCTAGCTACAAGCTTATTTTAGACGACTTCCTGTACTTCTATTTTTTAAATGAAATAACGGGGGCTTAAATGTTTATCTAGGGCAAAACACAATCAAATTTAAAAGCCATGTACACACCTGTGATTGTGGGTATTGGGTGAGGTAATGTGTGCAATCGACCTTTCGACGTTTGTTCTCTCGCTCGGGTCTACCCGGTGACAGCGCGTGACACATGCCGCCGCCGCGAGGCTCGAATGTCGGCCTGGTTATGGATGCTGGTAGTGAGCAGCGAACTTAGCCCCGGGGAGAATCTACTTGGAGTATCGTTGACCAAACCCCCAGCGGTTAGTGCTACGTCGCGGATCCGCCCCTGCCTATTTCCCCTGGCGGTTCATAGGCGGTAAGTGTAACAAACTAAAGTGTATTTGCGTTGAATTGGCTTGTTTTGGCTTATTGTACAAGGGTTTTTCAGATCATTGTAAGGGAATTCACCAAACGTCTGCTGAGGCTTCTGCTGTGGACAATAGCCATGCCATCATAAAATCATATTCGGAACCCCATTGGGTTTTTCCTTAACAGTGGCAGACTGGGGTTTCCTTCGAGCAGGAAACATGCATCAAGAATTGGCCTTGTGGGTTTATCGGCTAGTGTAGGCCAACATCACATTTGCCAGAGCATGAGGGAAATGGGACCCAAACTGGTATTGGAGCAATTTTTTTTATATGATTGACATCATTATGCCAATCACTGCCCAACTACAAGTAGTCATGCAAAACAGGTCTGCGGTGTTGTTAGTCAATGTTATTCTCATTTTACATTTTCCTTTTTGGCCGTTGTAGTTAGGTATGTGTCTTTGAAAGTTTTGATTTTTGTCTTTTTGGATATGAGGGGGGGGGGGGGGGGGGGATTGGGTTGATGAAAGGATTTTACCTCCACTGCCGAGTCTTTGTTTCACAGAATTCTGTCAGTGCCGCCTTTCAACTGTCTTTTCGGGCATGGGCAGCAAGTCTGCTGCGATGGCCTCTGATGCCAGCGTTGTTGTCCAGGACGAGATTTTACAGCAGAGACATCTCCATCCAGGGGAAGGGTCAAAGGGGCTTCACCATGTTTTTTTGACAGTGGTGGAGAAGGTTGGTGACATGGCTCTAATTCCTCTGCCTTCTGGTCAGGTCCAGCTCTAGCATTCAGATGTTTTACCACTGGGTTCCTCCTGACTTATTTTTACATTCAACAGAAATTGCTGCACCGCTCGTGCTGTGTTGTGATGGTTCCATCGGTGAAATGGCACCTATACTAAGGGGAGGAAAACCCTCACACTCCTCCCTTAGTCTTGTGTTGCTTTACTCTCCATTCACGTTTTGTTCGATCACCTGATCGCTGGCTGTACCTGCAAAGCCATGTGTTGTACTTCTTACGAGCAACGAAAGTATCCTGAAATTAGCTGCTGGTGTGCAAAATGGGTGGGTTTCTTTCAAGGTTTGTCATCTCACCCCAGTATGCCGTCAGATACCTGGCATTAATGCCACTTTGTCACAGGCAAAAGAACCATGGCAAGCATGGAACGGACGGAGTTGGGACAAAAAGGAGAGCCCACAGATTCCCTTCTCTGGTTGCACGAATGAAGATGAAGCAATAAATATCTCCACAATTTCAAGGTTACTCAAAATTGCTCCAAAATGTGAATGTCATGTTTTAATGTTGTTGTTCTCGATGTATTCTGGCATAGTCCTGCAGCAATTCCTGAAAAACCATCAGTTGCCAAGTGAACTACTTGAATGGTGTTGTCAGTGGGGAATACTGTCTTTTGGCAAATCCATTGCAACATTTTCATTGCAGCAGTACTGTCTTGCAGTGTGTTTGAAGGTAAGCCTGGCCACCGATGTCTTTGAAAGCGTGCCTCTGCGAGGTGTTTGTGGGCCCGGGATTTGCTCATGTTGTTAATGGTGGCCGGAATTATACACCGCCAATGGAGGCCTGCAAGCCACGAGCTCACCGGACTCTCAATTAAGATGTCCTGAAGGCCCGGCGTCTGCATAGAGCTTCCCAA
>NW_026944760.1:0-11294 GCF_034702125.1 Engraulis encrasicolus
CCACAGAATGGGTTGACTATATAAAACTGACGGCCGAGATTCCCTGGGTAAATACACAAGCAATGACTAAGACAATTTCAACTTGCCGTTACTTTTAATGTGGGCTATCTATTTTTTCTTTAACAGTGTATAGTTCTGACTGTTCTGATTTTTTATTTTTACAGATTGGATGTGAGGACTGTGGAAGATGGTTCCACAGCAGCTGTGTTGGCCATCCATCAGCACACAGTGTTTATTGCTGCACAGCTTGTGTGTGAATATTAGTAGGCCTATTAATTTTTATTCTTTGTTAGTATTTATTATGTAGTATCGAGGTTTGATTATTTAGTAATGTATTGTTTCTATTTTTGTATCCTTTTTTAGTCACATTGAGGCTGTTGGCGAATGTCCTTGTGAGCCCTCTCTATTTTTTGTTGTGAAACACAGGCAAGGTCTGTGGATGTATTTTGTTTCTGTTCATTGCAGGGGCTGTTATCCTTGTTGGTTGATGCACCCATTACCCCCCTCTCTGTAGTTCATTTGTTACAAATACAAATCAAAGTAAACATTGAACATTTTCAAACTTCAACCTTTGTCTGTGTTACATTTTCTATTTTTGGTCACACGAGTGTCTAAAGGATCATCATTCACCTCTTTTGAAATGGGTCAAAATCTCAAGTAGTTTTGTTGTTTGAGGTTTTTGGTGGTCAGAGTGTATGTCCATTTTGGCATGTGGCAATAGGACTTGCACAGATTATAAATGAAGAGTTCAGATGCAAAACCCCCTAAGTGCCTTTTCTATAAATGTTCTAAATTCATTTAGGCCTAATAGAAATCTATCACAAATGCATACTTTTTAATTCTATGTATGTAATTTAACTATATGTATTATCAAGTACATGCATGTAAACCAAACCAACAGCGATGTTCCATACCAAAAACTATAGAAGCAGGTCTTCAGAATTGGAGTTATTTTATTTTTTTCCATCTGAACTCTTAAAATGATCACAAATACAACTGCCTGAAATGGGCTAGTCTACATCTTGACGAGTGGCCTAGCGTACGTTTGGTGCGCAATTCCACTAAAATAATACTCCTTGCACACCGGGTAGACGCGCTCCAAAATGGACCACTGTTTTAATAATAAAAAAAAAGGTTGATGCTTCACTGCACTACGGCAACCTTCCGTGCCACATGGGATCTTACTCATGCTACGAGAACGATTGAAATATATTTCTGTAACGCGTACAAACAAGTATTTGTTTCATAGACGCATGATTACAATGTACTGTTACGCTTTCATGGAATGACAAGGTTTGAGCATTTGTTTTGATGGGTAGCACTGTTTGAACCTTCTCGCGCTCCTTCGATCCAGCTGTGCTTCTCTCTGGCGTGAATTCCGTGACGACATGACAATTACGCAAGAACTTCAATTCTGACAAGCAAGTACGCTGCGATTTTAGTAACATTGCGTAAATGCATGCCTGGATTCCGGGTGTATTGGAAAAGCTTTCACACCGGTCGCCCTATTCGATAGTGGTGTTCTATCGATTTGCGATGCCTTATCTAAATGAGCGACCTTGATTTTCCGCAGAAGGCGTTTCAATCGGTCCACATAGGACTGTTTTAATAACCATAACTTTGTTTATTTTACGGACAGTGGTGTGCAATCGTTCGTGCGGAGTTTAATTAGAACGTGCGGCTGCTGACCACTAAAAAAACGTGAGCCTCTCGTTTGAGTAAGTTAAGAAACGTGCCATATGAAAGAGAGTTGAGTTTGCGCAAATACTGGAGAAAGTGTTTGGGATCAGGGGGGCCTGGGGTTGTTTAATGCAGTCATTTGCTGTTGGTTTGGTTTCAATGCGACGTGGGCTCGCAAGGCAAATTGCCACATGAAATCATGTGCTATGGGGATAAACAAGCGCGGTTTAGATATTCCCAGATAGCAGATAGCGTATTGTGGCTTTGTTTTGGCAGATGTCTGTCTTTTAATGACCGGAATCATATTTTCATAACATCCCCACCAGTGCATTTCTTATTACCATGTTCAGGCATTTTACAATGCAGTCGATTCAAATTCTTGAGTGAAAAGGGTGGAGGGAGCATTTTGACAGCTCAATCAGAGGTGGCGATTTTTCCATTTTGCAATGAGAACGCCTCCTCTACATAAATATTATTTTCTGATCGATGTTACAATGTTCGAGGCTGAGTGTGTGAGCGATTACGGTTAGGCAACAAAGTAGCAAATGTTCGAGGCCACGCTCACAGATTTTCCAATGATCTGCTGGATGATCCACGCTATTTCCCGTTTCCCCCCCAGGGGATATATCGTAACTTTCAGTCCATGACAGTCGGTGGACAAGCTATGCTAACTAGACTATGATGACTGGTGGTAACCTCAGGAGGACATAGGCTACAGTTTGAGTCACTAAAGTTGACAGTCTCAGGGGATCCCATTGTAACTTGCGGTCTCACAATTCGATGGGCAATCACCCGCGAAAACCACCGCGAGGGTGTGCGCATGCGTGCGCATGCTCAGTAGCGAAGAGAATCACATCTCGATGGGTCGCTCATATAGACAGGACACCGGTCTGGGCCAGCTCTGGCATCTGAGGCACTCCAGTCCCCTATGATAATGTTCTTCTTAGTGTCCTTCTGTGTGTTGTTAAACAGCTGAATAGCCCATGGGACAAAGGACTTCCTTAGTCTGTCAGTCCTGCAGGTGAAAACACGGAGTCTGTGGCTGAACAGACTCAGTTGGTTAGTGAAGGTGGCGTTCAGGGGGTGATGCTGATTGTCCATAATAGAGTCTAGTCTACTCAGTGTTCTGCTCTCAGTTATTGAGGTAAGTGTCTCCAGCTCCATGCCCACCACTGATCCCGCCTTCCTCACCAGTCTGTCAAGGCGTCCAGCATCTCTCTTCCTGATGCTTCCACCCCAGCACGTCGCAGCAAAGAAGAGCACGCTGGCCATGACAGACTGGTAGAACATAAGCAGAAGTCGGCTGGAGATATTGAAGGACCTCAGCCTTCTGAGGAAATAGAGCCTGCTTTGGCCTTTCCTGTAGAGTGCATCTGAGTTTGTGGACCAGTCCAGTTTATTGTTGAGGTGCACCCCTAGGTACTTGTAAGTGTTGACAGTGTCCACCTTCTCTCCCCCAATAGAGAAAGGCACCAAGGGCGGGATGGAGCGCCTGAAATCAACCACCAATTCCTTGGTTTTGGTGGTGTTCAGGTGCAGCTGATTGTTTTGACACCATCCCACAAAGTCGTCAACTAGTTCCCTGTACTCCTCCTCTTGACTGTCTCTGATACACCCCACAATTGCAGTGTCGTCTGAGAACTTCTGCATGTGGCATGTCGCAGAGTTGTAGCTGAAGTCTGTTGTATACAGAGTGAACAGCACGGGGGAAAGCACCGTTCCTTGTGGCGCTCCTGTGCTGCTCACCACTGTCTCAGATGTGATGTCACCCATCCTTACAAACTGGGGTCGCTCCGTGAGGTAGTCAGTGATCCAGGTCACCAGGCCAGGCTCCACTCCCATCTGCACCAGTTTATCTCTCAGCAGCAGTGGTTGAATAGTGTTGAAAGCGCTGGAGAAATCAAAAAACATGATTCTCACAGCACAGCCACCCTTGTCCAAGTGAGAATGTATCCTGTGGAGGAGATACAGGACAGCATCCTCCTCTCCCACGTTCTCTTGGTAGGCAAACTGCAGAGGATCCAGTGCGTGTCGTACCTGGGTCTTGAGGTGGTAGCGCAGCAGCACCCGTTCGAATGTTTTCATTAGATGTGAGGTGAGGGCCACCGGTGTGTAATCATTAGCCTTGGTCTCATTGCAGGGCCAGCCCCGGGCTGGCCCGGACAAAAGGGGGCTGACGGTGATCTCATCAAAAGGGGGCTAGGTGCTAAAGATGGCCGCCGGGCCAGGTTGTGGGGCTAAGGGCCGATTTCCCTGGCCCGTCGAATTCGATGGGCCAGCAAGCACCGCCGAGGCTCGGAGGCGGGGTCAACCTCTGTGTAAAAATGTGGCTGCATGGGGGACTTATCGCTAAATTCTGGGCAAATTATGGTTAAGCATTAGTTTGGGGTGTTTGGCTTTCTTATGGCATAATTTCATAGGATGCAACCTTGGCACTTCTGTTTGTGTTTTTAAAGTTATTTAGTCAACATAACTTTTTTGTTGTTATCGGATCATGGGCACCACTACACTTAAACTTGGGATGTCATAGCTAAGTCATGTCGGCTTTTTTTTCTGCTTTTAGCCGCCAAACTCTTTGTGCCATTATCGTGATTTGGCATGGCTTTCCACTGGACACCAATAAAAAGTGTCTCACAAATACTCACACATGACATTTATGTCGGCTTATTTAGCTTTTTGCGCTATTATCGCCGAAGGTCTGGTAGGCTATATCGCACGTTTCAGACTGATCGCCAAACACAGTTTGAAATTTACACAAGGGCTTTAATGTCAAATGGATGGAAATAACATGAATGAATAGACAGGTGGCACGCCGAAACGAGGGGGTGTGTCGCTATGTCCGGGGCTATGATATAATTTTCTATAGCAACTGATGAAGGTGCTATGTCTCAGGGATTTGGTCTCCTTTCACATGGTAACTTATTCAATTACCTGCACATTCATGTCTCGCTATGTCCGGGGCTCATGCTTCTGTGCGCGATTGGGGGGATTAACTGGGCATGTTCGCACGTCTCCTTCTGTTCACTCTCAGTTGTCGAGCTGCTCGTATTTTCATGCGTCTTTGTCTTCTTAACATGCGCTGCGTCCCATACAGCTTCTGAATCGACAACTTTGCCATGTAATAAAACTGTTCTTGAAAGGCAAGCCATTTTCTTTGCAGTTCTTGTCGTCTTTGTCCGTAGGCTACGAGCCAAACGGCGACCTGCTCCAGCAGAGTTTGCTCCATTTTATTCTCCTCCTTTGTCGTTCTGTTGTTGTCCTTCTGTGATTTGGGGCGAAAGTGGGCTGTGCCCGACTGACGTTTCACAAACAAGGCGTGTACCTGAATGTGCCTGGGGTCGGCTATGAGTCCGATCAGGCAAAAAATGGCCCGGGCCGGCAGCTCCGAGCCGGCCACTCTCCTGAGCCCCGGGTGGCCCCGGGCCGCTGAAGCGCGGCTAATGAGACCAAGGCTAATGAGTTCCTTGTGGTGTGCTTTATTTGGGACGGGTATCAGGCATGATGTTTTCCACATGGTTGGGACCTTTCCTTCCTGCAGACTCCTATTGTACAGGTGATGTAATGGCTCGCCTAATGCCTCAGCACATGTCTTGAGCATGGTGTTTGTTTTGCGCACTGTCATTTTGGTGGTGGGTAGGAAACGTCAACTCACAGGTGATCAGATGTAACGCAGCACAGCTGATTAGGTGGGTGGAGGCACTCACCTGGGTTGTTGTACTGGCTTGCCGTTGGCTGCTATATTCCAAGAAATGCGTAGATAAACGGGAGCGTGCACGCACAAAGACAAAATCCAATTGCATGCTGGAAGAGCGACGCACATCACCGGTAAGGTGGGTTTTACTTTCTCTCGCTGGTTTTCTTTTAACTGCTTGATCGTCAGCTGCTGTCTTTTAACTGGTCAGAAGTTAATAACTATGTCACTGCTGTCGCTTAGCGAGTGCATTGTTTTTATCTGCCGATTACTGTTAAAGTTTACTTGACTAATTTGATGGTACGATCTTTTGAATGGAAGGGGACTCACTAGTTTGACGCCGTGTCGCCCGAGAGGGCTGTACTTGCGCCTTACGTCATTCAGAGTGACAGCTGCCCCACGGTGCAGAAAAGCAAATGGCGCACTTGTGCACTTCATGCACTATGTTTCAGTGCGTAACTAATACGGGCAGACACACTGAAACATGAACACTGAAGTGCACAAGTGCATCATTTGAGATTCAGCCGTGTTTTCAGTTGATGTAGGCCTAGCCTAGTAGACTACACATCAAATGAACTAGTGGAACTATAAGTTATTTTAACAACACATTCAAGTAATTTTGCAAACGACACCCTGATGCAACCGCATTTTTATTAGCAACTAGGCCTAATTATTAAACGTATCCTGCGTTGAGGTCCCGTTATTGCAAACGAGGCATAGGACTATTAGAAGCATTAGAGTTCTATTGCTCGCAGTTGCCTTGAATCGTGAATTAACCTTAATAATTATTTTTGTAGGTGGCCAACATGTAACCTAATAATAAAAAAAATACATACCCTAAGCAGATGCAACTTTATCTTGACAAGATCTTTACAAGAAGCTCGCAGTTGCTTTGAGTCCAGAAGGTCCGTTATTGCTGGCATATTAGACGCTAAGTTTGGAAATTGGCTCGTGGTTGCTTTGAGTCAAGGTCCCGTTATTGCAAACGAGGCGTATTAGAAGCAGTTTGTGAATTAAGCTAAATTATTACAGTAGCCTATTTTTGTAGGTGGCCAACGTGTACATTATTTGGTCAAATGCAATGTAGCCTATCTATCAGCATAGGCTATTGCATAATATGCCTACCCTGCGCCGATGCAACTTTATCTGGACAAGATCTTAACAAGAAGGTTGCAGTTGAGTCCAGAAAGTCCCGTTACTGCAAACGAGGCATATTAGTAGTTCTAAGTTTGCTCGCAGTTGCCTTGAGTCGGTCCCGTTATTGCAAACAAGGTATATAAGCAGTTTGTGGATTAACCTAAATAATTATTTTTGTAGGTGGCCAACATAACCTAATAATAAAAAAACTGGTTATCGTTTAAGCCGTATGCCATAATAGTCTGGCAATGCAATTTATTAGACCATTACTAATAGCCGAACAGTTTTGCCGTGTGCCACTGATGTAGAATTGAAAATGAGGCGTATTAGAATTGAGGCGTGTTTATGATTGAGAATTAAAGAAATGTTTTTGTATGTGGAACAACCCCCGTGCACGGTGATTGAGAATTAAAGTAGCTTAATGTTTTTGTGTATCGACAAAACCACCCAGCACTACAGCTGTGCATGAGCTCCCAAATCCACGAGTACGCACAACCCAAATCCCGCCCATCCTGGGCGACACGGCGTCAAACTAGTCAGTCCCGAATGGAAGCGCTATGGGGCACCTAAGTCTCCACCCCTTCCGGGCGGCTTGTGGGGCTGGGAACGCAAAAACCTTCGACTGGGCTGTAATGGACTGATCAAAGCTATTTTCTGACCCACCTCGCATTTCCCCGTCGATGACACATATGCTGTGCCTCAGAATTAATAACAACCAATGGAGTGCTTGTTGACTTCACTTGGCAAGCGATTTTTGAATTGTGTGTATGCAAAAATATGTAATTATTTGGACTACACAACAGACGTCGCATGTCCGACGTGCAGCCACGGTGCAGCGGTAGGGTTGGCTGTGCCTCGGTTCACGTCAGATATGCGAGGCGCACGTGTAGTCTCTAACACAGTTTTGCACAAAAGCTAAAATAACGTTTCTTGCGTGTCGAAAATGAGTGGTCTTACGACGCAAATCCAAACCTTTCAAATTCACTGTCATCATATGTGAAATCCGGAGCACATGCCAAACGGGATGAGGATTTAGCTTGACTCGCTCTATTAACTCTCAGTCATAAATTTGAGAGCTCCAGCCCCACGGATCGGAAGTAGAAGGGCGTGACTTAGGTGCCCCATTGCACTTTACTTCCTGATTCGCATTGCATTCTGGGTGCTGTAGTCGGGCTGTAGCTGTAGTTGTTTCCTGTCATGCATGATGGGAGATGTGGCTCACTCACTTGGCTGTTGTAAATGGGCTGTTGTTTCTGCTATTGTGAAGCTGAGAATTGTAGTGAAGGCTCTGGTGTTTTGTATGTAACGAAATGGATTAAGTGTAATGCTTGTTGTTGGTCACACAAATTAGCTGTTGTGCATTCTATTGTTTATATTTATGGATCTTGTTGGTAATGATTAATGGTAAAGATTAATTTATATTCAAGTGAATTATTTATACAAGCTTCAGATATTTATACAATAATTGCTGAGGCTTTATGGTGCATTTGTAAATAAGAGTTAATAGCGTATGGATGCATTTTTGTGTATTTATATGGATTGCTCATTTATATTGCAGGGAATTTGTATTTGTTATTTATATATAAATCTATGAACATGGCATCTAATGTATAGCACATCTTTGGTGTTTTCCACAGGTTTATAACCTGCTGAAGTGAGAAAGAAAAATAAACAAACAACATTTGGACACTGAGTTATATCCAAGTCTTGCTCTTCTAGCGCCCTCTTTGGTGGGGATAAAAACTACAAAAAAATGAACAGCTATAAACCGAGGTGCTGTAAAGAAAGAAGAGGAAGACAAAAAGTCAAATATCCCTCTAAATAAACTTCACCTCAACAAATATTAAAAACATCGAACAAAAGGAAAATGGATTCCGCTGAAATAACAGAACTAAAAGGGAAACGATCCTCTGCTCAAGCAGCATTCACCAGACGCGCTAATAAGCTCTCTCTCACTGCGACCATCATGGGAAAGGGACCAATTATTGATGAGATGCGTGCACTCAGCACTGATTTCAACAGGATGCACGACACTGCACTAGCTTTCTTGGAGGCCGTGGAAGATGTGGAGGGCAGTGAAGAGGAGGCGAGGAGGACAAAAACAAAAGTTGAGCAGTGTGTCTCTGTCTATGGTGACACAATGCAGCTCACCAGAGATATCTTGTACAACAAGTTTGCAAAGTCCGAAATTCAGCTCCACACAGAAGGAACCGAGGAGACATGCAAAGAAGAGGAAAATGCTAATATTGCAGAGATGCCAGAGCATGAGTTTGCCGCCCTGCGTGATGGCCTTCTCGAAGGAATCCATGAATTAGAGCAGAAAGTCCTAACCTGGGAACGGCTCGTCTCTGACCAAGTGACTCACCACAAGCAGACAATCTTCAAGCTCAAAAGCAGAGCACGGGACTGGGAGCTGAATGGGGCACCTAAGTCTCCACCCCTTCCGGGCGGCTTATGGGGCTGGCAACGCAAAAACTTTTGACTGGGCTGTAATGGACTGATCAAAGCTATTTTCCGATCCACCTCGCATTTACCGGTCGATCACACATATGCTGTGCCTCAGAATTAATAACAACCAATGGTGTGCTTGTTGACTTCACTTGGCAAGCGATTTTTGAGTTGTGTGTGTGCAAAAATATACAATTATTTGGACTACACAACAGACGTCGCATGTCCGACGTGCAGCCACTTAAGCCGCAGTGCAGCAGTAGGGTTGGCTGTGCCTCGGTTCACGTCAGATATGCGAGGCGCACGTGTAGTCTCTAACACAGTTTTGCACAAAAGCTAATATAACGTTTCTTGCGTGTTGAAAATGAGTGGTCTTACGACGCAAATCCAAACCTTTCAAATTCACTGTCATCATATGTGAAATCCGGAGCACATGCCAAACGGGATGAGGATTTAGCTTGACTCGCTCCATTAACTCTCATTCAAAATTTTGAGAGCTACTGCCCCATGGATCGGAAGTAGAAGGGCGTGACTTAGGTGCCCCATTGGAAAAAACTTAGCCGCATGCCCAAATCAGAGCCTTGCGGCAAGGATACAGCAAACGGTAGACCAACCGAGCGTCTCAGTGGCCTCGCCCTCAGCCCCGCCGACAGGGGGGGACAAAAGGGCTTTTTGTCCCGGGCCCTGGACTAGGGGTGCCCATAACTGGGCCCCCATGACGTTGGGATTAATTATTATATGGTCACTTCAAAAATGTGTTGATTTAGGGAAGAAAGGTGCTTTATTTGCATTCAAACAATGACGTGTAGATATTTGCCTTCATTGCCCTTGAAAAAAACGGCCAATAACCCCCTATCACCCCTATTCCAAAATGGTTTGGTCTTTCTAGGAAAAAAGATGACATCATTCGATAAGTGGTCAGTGCGTGAGCCAATTAGTCAACAACATGCACAAGTCAGGAGCGCTGAAAAGGAAAGAAAGGCGAAAAAGAGATGAAGAAGCCAAAAGCCTGAGGGGTTCTCTACATAAATATTTCAGAAAAGACTCGGGTGATGCAGCAGGTAGCCTACCAGTAAAAGCAGCTGTGCAGCAGATCCAGGTAAGACACGGGGCAACTTTTTCCAGTCCCATCGTCAAGTAGCCTAACAGGAGGCCGTGAGCAAGACACACGGAGATCAATCAGACAGAGAGGGGGCACTGAATAATTTGATTACAACGGCTTAATTATACTGTGTTGCTTACGCCTATATCTAATAGAATCTATGAATATGCGCATTAGCCTAGCCTACTCCGCAAATATGTTTCCAAATCAAATGTTTCAGGCAGGGACGAGCACACGGATGAACACAATAGAAAACGGACATTGTATTATTTCCTAACCAGAACAGCAGCTTAATAACATTGTGCTTCAAATCTGACTGTCAGTTAAGAATAAAATGCATATGAGCCCACACAATCATACCAGAGATTCTAAGAGTAGGCCTAGCCTATTATAATCTCTGGTTGTGTGGGATAATGCCTCGGGCGCACGTTTGCCAGGAGAAGGACAACCAACTTTTTAAACAGCGCTATGCAACGCTATTGCTAAATCTCCGCTTAGCACAGATGCTAACAAATTATCAACCTGTTAACTTTGTGAGGAGAAATACAGTGTAGATTCGTTGTGCATAGTTTTCTGTAAATTGACATATTCCTGTGTTAGGGAGGCTTTGATGAGGGAGGGAGCACAGCAGCACACTCTGTGTGTTCCTGTTCACTTGCTCTCTGTCACGTCACTTGAGGTCAGTTTAGCAAACGGTGACTCCTTCTCAGTCATAGTTTTGATGTGCAAGCCTTCAAATTGCCAAATTACACTCAGGCTACACTTCTGTTATTAATAGGAATGAGAATCCTATCTATGTTGTTTCTTTAAAAAAAATGTAGGCTGGACTGCATGGATAGAACAATGTTATGTTTTCAGAATGGTGAACTTGTGTGGGTTTTTTTGGGGGGGGGGTGGGGGGGGGGGGGTTGTCGGTGTCGGTGGAAGGGGGCCCAATCAGAGATTTTTGTCCCGGGCCCAGCCAAAGCTGTCAGCGGCCCTGCTCGCCCTCGCCATCGCCTAGCATGCAGACCATCTCCAAGCCACAAATCAGCCTCGAACGAACCCGACTGACTGTCTTCTCAGGAGATATGACGGAGTATTATCGTTGGAAGGCCGAGTGGGCAGAACTGGAATAGCTAGGAAATCAAATGAGAATGGCTGGAGTGACACGGTTCCACCTGCTGGCAAGCCTGAGTGAAAGAGTCAAAAAGGACTTGGTTCTGTCCAGCTGTTCAAGCCCTGAATAGATGTTCA
>NW_026944761.1:0-7500 GCF_034702125.1 Engraulis encrasicolus
GTACCATATAGAAGTTACATGGTTCCTAGAATGTAAAAAGGGGGATAATTACGATGTAAATACTATGTAATTACAGGGGGAAACCTCAAAACTTACCATGAAACTACACTGTGTATTTTCTGGATAACAATTGGGTAATTTCTCTCTGTTACCCAATTGTTACCCAGAAAATACACAGTGTAGTTTCATGGTAAATTTTGAGCTTTTCCCCTGTAATTACATAGTATTTACATCATAATTACCACCTTTTTACATTCTAGGTACCATGTAATTTCTCTCTGTTACCCAGTTGTTACCCAGAAAGTACATAGTAAATACTGTACCGTAAAATAAAGCGTTACCAAAATGTTGGCCCACCTTATAATGAAAGTTGCCCACCCCTGCTGTACAGCCTACATCACTTGTACATGTCCTTACCAAATAGGACACTAGCTAGCTAAATGTAACTAATATGGCATTGTGAAAGTTGTATGCCTAAATGTAAACCATAATATTAAATTTTGATGGACAGAATTCAACTAAACCAACATATTACATTGTGAATGTAGTTGCACAGTGATACTGAGACCGACTTATTCCTGTCTTTATTTGCCAGGCTTCTACACTTGCCCTCAGAGTTCACATATGGTGAAGTGCACAGGTGTCCAGTCAGGTTCAGACTGATGCTGGTAACAAGAGGAAAACATGCTAATTGGTAAGTGAGATCCCTGCTCAACAAAAATCCACACAGCACAACAAGTAAGCCTAGTTTGTGGTATCAAATGTAAAATGGAAGTTTCATCAAAAAGTTGTAGAACACATCTGAATAAATTGCATGCCATCAAAGTTGTGAATGGGCAGGGAAATGAATTACTTTGACTCAGCACAGCAGAGCAGATGCGATGCTACCATTCCTTGGGAATATGACACAGAGGTCTACTATTCCATTGTAAATATTGACTGGAAATGTTCATGTTTCAACTGTTTAAAAACATTGGACTCAGGGGAAAAAATCTCTAGGTGTATATAAGTGAAAGCCCACCTTTGCCATTGTGACACAGCACACAAGTAGTGAAAAAAGTGAAAGCCCATTGGGAAACTCCAACTCCCATTGTCATTGTGACACAGCACTCCACAGCACACAAGTGAACACTGCACACTGCACACAACGAAATTGCATTTATGCCTCACCCGTGCAAGGGGGCAGCCCTCAGTGGCGCCCCATGGGGAGCAGTGCGGTGGGACGGTACCATGCTCAGGGTACCTCAGTCATGGAGGAGGATGGGGAAGAGCACTGGTTGAGTACTCCCCCCACCAACCTGGGGGGTCGGGAGTCGAACCGGCAACCTCTGGGATGCAAGTCTGACGCCCTAACCGCTCACCCATGACTGCCCATAGAAGTATACTCTGCACACAACAAAATTGCATTTTATGCCTCACCTGTGCAAGGGTGCAGCCTACATTGGCATCCCAAGGGAGCAGTATGTTGCAGTGTGGCGGGAAGGTACCATGCGTGGGGTACCTCAGTCATGGAGGATGGAGGAGAGAGCACTGGTTAATTACTCCCCCCACCAACCTGGCGGGCTGGGAGATGAACCAGCAACCTTTGGGGGCGGTAAAAACCTAACTTGCTCAGCCTCTGAGGCACATAAAAATGTTAAATTAGTTGCATTTAAAAGCCAAGACCATCATCTTGCATGAGAATGGACAGTCTGCATATTGGAATGCACCCATGTCACTTCAGGCGCCTTGGACAATGCATCGTGTATGCAGCATCAGGCTAAAATGGGTTAATAACACACACACACACACACACACACACACATGCACTCTCCTCTAATCTTCTCTCTTTGCCAAACTTTAGATGACCTTTCCAGCATGTCCAACTCATCAGCATCAGGGGAGGAGAGTCGGTGAAGGTGGTGCACCATCCAGGACCAGTCATGGGCCACCAACACCTCTGCAAAATCTGCACTTCTTGTGAACCCTCTAGAAGACACTACAACCACAAAACTGCTAATAAACCATCACATACTACATCACATCATGGTTCTCCATGTGTTACTGCACCCTCGGCACAAGTTCTTTGCTAGATTGCCATCTGGCAGATGCATCAGGACAGAAATGTAGCTACTATTTGTGATTATATCTCCCCACACTCTTTCTTGCTTTGTATGGCAGTGTGTCTCTGTGTGTGTCAGAATGGAAGGTGTCGCACCATTGAAGTCAATGGGCAGTGGCATTGCATGAGGGATATAGAAGTCCAGATATCCTTGATGCTTTGGTGCCAGCTGTTTTTATTTTTTTTATTTTTTTTTTTTATCTGGTCACCCACACTTCCCTCTTCATTATGTCCTATAGATTTCCATACCACGTTTTGGTGCTTTGGTGGTACGGACATTCTAACTCACCAGAAAAAAGAAAAAAATGAAAATGAATGGAGGGTTATGTCTGGTGATTTCTGGCAAATTAGAATGCCCATAACATCAAAGTGGCACTGGATTACTCAACCATTTGCCTCTTAAAAGATAGCTTCTGCCAATTTCAATATGCTGTTGTATACCTCATGCTACCCTTGACTTGTCAGTACCCGGTGATGCTGGCATTTTTTTGACTCAGCTCTTTCTGAGATTTGAGCTATTCTAATAGGGGCAGACTTTGATTGCATTAAAAACCTTCTTAACATAGGTCTAATCCAAATACTATCCCAAAAGGTATCACTGTCTGTTTGCTAGTTGTCTGCTGATGTTGCATAACCTTTTGAATGTTATTGGGAATAAATGAAGATGTTTTTTTGAAATGTAAACAAACGTTTGTCCCCATTACAATGACATGGGTATGTGGAAGAGCTGTCCCTTACTCATGCACCTGTTTAACAAAATGTTATTTTTATTCAAGTATGCATCGTGTCTAGGGGTATGCAGTGTTTTTGTTATATAAATGGCACATTACTTTATACTGTAGGCCTAAGTTATTTCAGATTATTTAAAATGGCATCTGGGAATTCCAAAATAAAGGTGAAATAAAACACTGGTGTCCCTTTTATTTGGCTCTTATACATGTGGGGGGGGGGTTCTTTTATAATCTTTGTAGCATATTCATCCTCTTCTCAGTTGCATGGCTGAGACTGTTTAAATAGGCTACTGCCTGCCAATACTGCACGCTTCTACTTAGTTGCATTTTAACGTTGTTATGTTACAGAGAATATAATTATTATATAATTGTTACCAGGTAAAAACGAAAAGCTAGTTAATGTAATGCAATTTGTTGGTCACTTGCGTCTGTCATAGTGTCACAATATTCAGTCAATGAGTGCATGGTATTTTGCGTGGTATCTGTGGGGATCAAGGTAAGCAGATCGTGGAAATAGTAGGCTATAGATATATTATAGATGTAAAATAGTCTACTGTATTAACTTACATATGTAAAATATTTCGCTGCCTATATAAACTTAACGTGCCGGTAGTCTGTATTCATTCAAGTGATGTTTAGAGGTGAATATTCATTATCGCCACCTACTGCACTGGGATGTAAACGGACCCCATAGATAGATTTCATGTTTACTAACAGCGCGCCTGCGCACGGCGACAAGGGGCAGAAAGGCTTCTACGGCCATAGAAAAACAGTATACAGTTCTATTAAAATCTACGTGTGTTACTTTTTGTTATTTTGCTAGTTGCTGTTTTTTAAATAAAAAACGGCCGGTACACACTCTCCCGACCCATCCCCAATAGTAATTTTGCCACATAGAGCCTTTCCTAGGTCTAGGTTTCATGATAAAAAGGCAGGATATTTACAGTGCTAATAGCATTACATCTGAAGGCTGCCAATGGGCTGACACTGATGTTGGTAAAACGTGCTTGATCAAAGGTGACAACGTTTCTTCTCCGATGTTTTTGTACACTACATTGAGGAAAAGGGGGGAGTGAGCGAGAGGGCAACGGATCTTGCTTGGATGTAAAACGATCATTCATGTGCCATAACAGGAGTGCTTACAACTTCAGGCAGTGTGCTGTTTGTGCTTGGTGCAGACTTGACGAGATACATACAAAATGTAAACATCTGCTTGTGCGACTTTTGGCAGACAGTTGTTCATAGAATATATGTTCATACACTTGATTAACCAGCATTTAAACGGAAAGGCGACCGTACCAAATAAATAGCCTGGTGAATTTGAACATCTAATAACTACACGTTAGCTAGCTAGCTAGCAGCGAACGTTAGCGTGTTAGCTGGACAACCACTACCTCCAAGTCAGACATGAGTCTCCCATCTTACATAAAATGTAAATTTAAGTTGAAAGGGGGTATTGTTGAATATATGACCTGATATATAAACCATTTGAAACAGTACAGCTTGCTAGCAATGCTACCTACCGAATCTCAATAAGCGTTGCTAGCTAGCTAGCGCGCTACATAACCTGGACAAAATCAGCCCATTTCTGATGTTGCATTGCTACTAGATCTCAATACTTTACTTGTAGATTAATCTACATGTTGTATTTCAATTGTAAGGAGATGAAAAACGGACAACAGATCTCTAATAACTTAAACATCTGTGTCATAACAACATTGCAATCGTTTATGCTAGCTTTCGCTAGCTAGCACCACCACTAGTGTGTGAGCTTGCTAAAGCAAGTTACCAGTTTTAAAACAACTAGGATCTAATTACAGTTGGGAGTTGGTAATTCGGTTATTAACAATATGAATGCCCTCTCCAGTGTATAATCAATAGCATTAAGACAGTGCTAAAGTATGTTACAATAACAATACATCAAAATGCTATGGTGTAACAACCTGCTTTATCACAGAAAACCTTTAAACTCATTAAAACCTACATTTCCTAAAAACCGGATGCCCTGTGCAAGGTATACAAATCATCCCGATCACATAACTAACTGCAAGTACAGTTGAAAATAGATCAGCATCTTAAAATCCCACTTTCTTAGACAAGTTCTCCACAGCGTCGATAGAAAACAATATTGAACTGCGAGGCTTTCTGCCCCTCGCATGCGCAGTTGTTACATTTTGTTACAGTGTGACGTTGCCTGGAAATCGATGGCTTGGCAATAAGCGATGTTTTGATTGGCTCTCACCCTGTGACCCCACCCCCACGTGAAAACCGGCTCAAAATTCGTACATCTGTGAAAAAAGTTTCACAGCCGTGTGCTCGCAGCTCCGAACAGGAAGAAGTTGGTAAAGCATGGCACAAGCCGTACGCACTTCTCTTGCCACAACTTCAAAACATTTCTACACATACATTTTAATATTTTACACATACGTTTTCCCCCACACACATGTGCAAAAAAAACCCACACAGTTACAAAACAAATGTACAGATGTGAAAATAACCCTGCAAGTACAAGGTGCAGCTTACACATTTGAAATGCGTTTTGTGGAGCTGTAAGATATAAGACCTTAAAATAGCTCCATAAGAGTCGACCATGTTCTGTTCCACATTCCGGAATCTTAAGCAATATTACCCACAGAGGAAAGCACACACACACACACACACACACACACACACACACACACACACACACACACACACACACACACACACACACACACACACACACACACACACACACACACACAAATATGCATGCATGTACGCACACACACACACACACACACATTCACACTCACAGGCTCACACACGCACACACATGCGTGCACGCACGCACGCACACACACACACACACACACACACACACACACACACACACAAATATGCATGCATGTACGCACACACACACACACATTCACACTCACAGGCTCACACACGCACACACATGCGTGCACGCACGCACACGCACACACACACACACACACACACACACACACACACACACACACACACACACACACACACACACACACACACACACACACACAAACACTGCTCCTTCAAATATCAGCTCTGGCAAATGAACAAACTAAGCATCTCTCTGGGGCAAACCTGATCTAATCTTCCATGTTCTGGGATCAGCAAAATTCAGGATTGACAACTTTAATGTGGTAGTGGATTCATTGAATGGTATGTTTAATAAAGGCACACAAAAGCATGTCAACTGTTTGCTTGCAAGCCATTATAGTGAGAAAGAACGCAGTGGGATTTGGAAGTAGATGGGGTGAATCCAGAATATATGGTGCAAGACTATGAATAGAGTAGAGCAGTGGTTCTTAACCTGGGGTGTGGGCACCCCCTGGGGGTGCGCCAGAGATTTCAGGGGGTGAACGGAATTGAGTTTGTGTCGAGGTTGTGACCAAAACTCAGCATGTGAAGATTATAATTAGTCCAAATCAAAACCAAACTAATGCATGTTTTGCTCCCCATGTAAAGGCATTATGATATTGTTTAGTGTCTTAAGCAAGAATCATTGCAATCAATCACTTACAATAATTTTTAGTACCTATAAAAGTGTAGAAGTTTGGGTTGGGGGTGCGCAGCTTGTCTTTGGCACAGGTAAGGGGGTGCATTACGAAAAAAAGGTTAAGAACCACTGGAGTAGAGTATAGTGCACTTGTATCTGCTAGTGATGTTGGCTATGATAATGTCCTCATTTGTAAGTCACTTTGGTTATAAAGCGTCTGCCAAATGCAATGCAATTTAACATGTAGACTAACTCCAGGGGATACTGTAGGAGAATAACCTTATGGGGATGGGAGTAATTGAGGTTTCACCATTCATTTAATTACAATATGGTGCCGTGTGTATTCACATATTCACGGCCTTTTATGCATGGTTGACTGGAGGAAGGGGTGGTGTAACGCACTGCTTCAGGCAGAAGAAGAGTAGTGTCAGAGAGAGTAGAGAGAGAGAGGTTCCATTGGCCCATTGTTTCCGGGTTCTATTATTGAAAGGGGGAGCCCCCTTTAGGCAGACCTAGGCAGACCTGAGGACTGTTCTCTTCAATGCTAGGAGTATTATAGTGCGTTCATGTGGTCTCGTAATTATCGTAAATACCAAACGCCGACATTCGAAGCACACATGAACGCCACCGCTTCTGGTATTTACCACTGGACAACTCGTAGAAAATTTTAAGAAACGAGTTTACGAGATGATGACGCACACAACCGCTGGCTCTACTCTCGCCATGGCAACCGCTACGTTGAAATACTCAAAAACTGGTATTCAGTATGTTTAGACAGTCATGGTAAATGACAGTGTCAGAAAATATACAGAATTTTTACCTTTGACTTCATAATTCATTTGCTTGCTGTAGCTGATGAACAACAGTCTATAATCGTTTTAGTAAAAAGTCTCACTCTGGTTCGCCATCTTTAATTTGTAAACAACATCAAAACAGCACATGAACGCAAGACCGGAACCTGGTCATGCTAGGTGCCCATAGAAACCTATTATGTTGGCATATATCTATATACTGAAAGAATCTCTGGTAGTGTGATACTACTTAGAATGTAGGTGAGTGTGTCTCTTTACATGTCAGAAAATTGCCTAGCTACACAACTTTGAACAATGTGTAAATCACGATGGCATAGATGGAATAAAATGGTC
>NW_026944762.1:0-11267 GCF_034702125.1 Engraulis encrasicolus
GCTTGAAAGCTAATAACTGCTAGATTAATATTACCAGATAGACGACATGGCCCGCGCGCTACAAGTAAACGGGCAATTGTCTTATGGGTGTTTCAAAACGGTTCTGCACAAATCTAACCACTTCGTTTCGGCAGAAAACTTGCTAGCCGTGTCTGAGCACAATTTTCTATTGTGTGATGGTAACGTTAGCAGGCGCGGGCCTGTCGATCAATGGGGGTGAATGGGCTAGCATACTGGCTAGCACTGAGGGATGGCCAACCTTTTTGTAGTGCTTCCCGATCCACTGGCGCACAGTTTCCAATTGATTAACAGTTTCCGAATTCTCCCAGTACTTTGAAGAAGGCCCCCCATCTTTCTTCCTCCCAACTGAAGTTCCTGAGCCACTTTGACCGGTTGCTGGTCCTCCTGAACCAGTTCCTCCCGCTGCAGTCGCCGCTGTCGCCATTGTTTCTTGTTTGGTGCCCCAGACCAGTCTTGTCCACCGAAGCACACCACACAAGTTTTAAAATGAAACTGCGCAGCCGCGGATTTCGACAGGCGGACTGAAGCAATCTCGCGACATGTTCTCCAGAACCCCCCCCCCCCCCCACATGTCTACATCAGTTAGGCCTACACACATTACACCATACTGAACATGATATTTACGAGAGTTTTTCAGTTTATCTCTGTGTGTGTGTGTGTGTGTGTGTGTGTGTGTGTGTGTGTGTGTGTGTGTGTGTGTGTGTGTGTGTGTGTGTGTGTGTGTGTGTGTGTGTGTGTGTGTGTGTGTGTGTGTGTGTGTGTGTGTGTGTTTTACCACTATTGTGGGATATGCAGACAGGGTTTGTGGTTGTGGGGATAGCCTATAGGCCTATGTCTCCTCAGACCTCACAACATGGTTCCAGTGATCCATGTCATGGTCTGTTCATCTCTCTTGATACCAGGATAAACAAATTTCCTTTAGATGGTATCAAGCATGTGTGGTGATAAACTAGTGAGTTTTACAAAAAATCATCTGGCTAGTAAAGTATGGTAGTGGGACTGACATGGTTTGGGGATGCATGAATGCCATCAACATTGGACATCTAAATTACACTAGAACTACACTACATTGCACTTGCACTTAGCTGACGCTTTCAATTACACCTAAAAGAAACATGCATGTCAACATGTGACTACTGAAGCAGATCATGATACTCTCCATTGGATTTCATTCAAATCTCACACCAATGTATTTAAGGTGCAGACTCAAAATGTAAAAGTTAAATGTAAAGAAAGGTTGAAACGCACACAGATGACCTCCCTTTTAATCCCTTTTCATTTCAAGACGATTCGGTCTAACACAGTCCTTTCTCTACCGGATTTTTATCTGGGGTGCACTCACTTTTGTGGGTAGCCTACATGTTCAAACATTAATGGTTGTATTTTGATTTTTTTGTGAGTGAATAACAAATTTAAGCAGTTATATACAGTATGTTGTTAACAGGTCACTAATCATTTTGTCAAAGTTAAATTTCTTTAGTGTTTAGTGTCCTATAAAAAGATATACTTACTAATCTACAAAAATGTGAGGGGTGTCACTTATGTAACATACTGTATTTTTATATAGTCCAGTCAAAAGGAACTCACACACCACTAATGCTGATACAAGATTTAAGAATTTTAATGTATGAAAAAAGTGCCTTTTTATTTGAAAAGTTTGGCACTGATGATGGTCTGAATGTTTGTGGAGCAAGGCGGAACCCATTCACCTGCTGCCAGCCTTGCTCCAAGAACATTCATCTGGAGCTACGGCATATGAGTAAGTCTGCAAAGAAGTGGTTTTAATTATTTTTTTAAAATCATTGCAGGTGATTGGGGAAACACTTTTCAAACATTTTTAATGAGGTGCTATCTACTCACAGATTTTAAAATAAAGTTGAAATAACAGAATCAAGTTGATGAGTGAGTCCATATGAAACAACTTAAACAACTGTCGCGTTTCACTTCTTTCCCTTCTCCACTATGTTTAAATTTCGACTACGTCAGATCTCTGAAAATCCGAGGATCCTGATTGGTTCTATTGCATTTACTGTGAGTAAAGTAGTTCCTTATTAAATTGTGTGCAAGGATTATTTTTATAAAGCCATGCCTTCACAGACCTAGTACACATACATGGCATAGCTCCAGATGTATGAGCAAGGCGAAACCCATTCATCCATCTGGCGAGAGTCAGGTAAATATGACTACATTTTTGTATGTGTGTGTGTGTGTGTGTGTGTGTGTGTGTGTGTGTGTGTGTGTGTGTGTGTGTGTGTGTGTGTGTGTGTGTGAGATGAGAGAGAGAGAGAGAGAGAGAGAGAGAGAGAGAGAGAGAGAGAGAGAGAGAGAGAGAGAGAGAGAGAGAGAGAGACATATGACAT
The DNA here is from genome assembly GCF_034702125.1 of Engraulis encrasicolus. Classification (NCBI taxonomy): domain Eukaryota; kingdom Metazoa; phylum Chordata; class Actinopteri; order Clupeiformes; family Engraulidae; genus Engraulis; species Engraulis encrasicolus. Next base: position 2,382 of record NW_026944762.1, read on the forward strand.
GAGATGTGAAGACTGTGAAAAATTGTATCATAGGTTCATATAACATTTGCCCATCAGCTTTGCCTGTTGACAGATATTGTAGCCTCCTCAACTAGAAAACTGCACATAGTTCTGCTTATGGTGAGATTTTCTCATACGATAATCAATGCTTTTCAGGTCCCTGAGCAAGTGTTACTTCACAAGAACACCACAAGGGGTCACAGTGTGCATGTGAGAGGGATGAAGCAGGAGATTCAACATTTCTTACGGGCTGCACTGAGTGGCTCATGCATTTGGCTCGTGCACATTTTTAGGGCAAACCATTGACCCTCAAACTGATGTGATACATTTGATTTGTAAAATGGCCTTCTCCTTTAACAGTCACCAGTCAACGTTGACCATGTTGGAAACATAGTTGAAAACAAATAGGCCTATGCAAACATTGTGTTTTTTTCTTGTTGTAGCTATGTGATTAAATAGAGTGTATCGAATCATGTTATGCTTTAACTACTTGCAGGGAACTGCTTTAATCATGAATAATCTTTGAAAATCTGTGTTTTCATTTAATGAGAATCTGAATATAATGTGATGCCTGAATATAATGCCTCCATAGTAGAGAAGTCAACTTGATGGCGTTCATGAGAATGTTCTGATCTGACAATGGAAGCTTATCAGTCAGGTGTCGTATAATTGTATAGGTACAAGCAAGAAGTTGGCTCTCGTCTTATCTTTGTCCTATTTGTTTGGCCTCAAAATGTAAAACAGCTCAAAAGTGTAGCCAAACATTAACTCTTTCATGCCACCTATGGCCTATTTATGACAAACCTGTTTGAGGGAAACTGATAGCACCATGGCATAAATAGGTTTGAAGGTTTTGAGGCTGCTTAATACACATCATCAATCTTCAGACAGACACACCTGAAACCAGAGAGGATGAGACAGGCAAGGTAAAAGGGAAAACATGTCATCTGTAGACCTTTTTTATCCTCTTCAAAAATACTGATGTATGTATGTATGTATGCATGCATGTATGTAGGCTACTGTCTGTATGAATGTATGTATGTATGTATGTATGTATGTATGTATGTATGTATGTATGTATGTATGTATGTATGTATGTATGTATGTATGTATGTATGTATGTATGTGTGTATGTATGTATGTATGTATGTATGTATGTATGTATGTATGTATGTATGTATGTATGTATGTATGTATGTAGGCCTATGTATGTATGTTTGTAATGAATCAACAAAAAGGTCATATTGACTAACCTTTAATGAATCATATAGTGCATCGACTAACATGATGAAAACATTTGCTTTCTTAGCAGAATCAGCCAAATGGAAACTCTTAACCTGTTTATTTGTTTTACATTGGGCTTTACAATGGTGCAAGGTGAGAAAATTGAAGTTTTTTTTCCGTTGACATCAAAAAATTTCAGTCAGAAAATAGTTTAAAAAAAACTTTTAAAAAACTGTATACATCTTTATTTCTTTAATACATCCCTTTATTAAAACCTCTTAAGCTTCGGGGCTATTTTTGAGTGTTTTTAAAGTTTTGCACAACGTCTACTTAGATGCTTCCTGTGTCTGCATACTTTGACCCATCATGAAGTGGCTGGTACCATTTGAAAGTAGAGACTCTGTAGAATCTTCAGGAAGTGACAGGAAGATTTTGTGATGTACTGCCAAGGACTTACAGGGGTTAGAACATCTTTTTTCTGAAATGCGTTCATGAAGACCCCCTAGAAATTACTACATTTCAGCAGTATAGCTGATACATTTGGCATTGGAAACATATTTAAGACTTCATCACAGGTCTACTGAAGCTGTTTGTCAAAGGAGAACTTGCTACATCTATATATGACCTGTTACCAAGACAATTATGTGTGGATATACACATGCGTTTTAGCCAAGTGTCTTTTTTGTATTTTTTTTTAGTTAGTCAAAATGCACCCCCCCATATAAGGTCGTACTGTAACAAGAACCTTTTTTGAGCTAGAAGCCTTATCATAGTCACATATGAAAGCATTACTCCTGGAGGTGTTATACAGTAATCAGCCATGGTTGGATATGCCTTTTGGGTAGTATTACAGAGATGTTGCTGTACAGTACTGTACGGTACTGTACACTATGTACAGTAAAAACATGGTAAGAAAGGGGTATTGTTGAGCAGTTTTGAGATTCCTTTGTCCCTGGGTGTAATACAGAAGAGCTATATGACTCATTTGAAAACCTGGACTCTGGGCTATCACTCAGTCTTTGAATGGAGTTTCTAGCTCTTGCTTTGAGGGAGCTGCAGTCATTCAAAGCAAATGAGCCAATACGAAGCTGTGTAAAACAGGACCTGCCTACTTCTCTTCTAAGGCTTGTCTTTCAGGGTAGGAATGTCACAGAGCCACCCCAGTGCTGCCCATGTAATCAGCAGAGTCTGGGGATCATGTGGAATATCATTGATCATGTGAAAAATATGGAAGTGTGGACAAAAACAGCACAATTCCTGAGGGGAAAAAACATGATCATTTTTTTCACAATAAAGTGGTTTTGTTTGACTGGAGTTGTACAACTTTTGGTTGAAATAAAGTAAAAAAAAAGACTACACTCTCATAAACCTTGGATTGTAACAGACATTTTGAGACCATGCTGATAAGGATATGTTCATGTTTGGATGTCCACTCATCCTAGGAAGGTAGGGAGACATCAGGCGAGGGGTGCTTGAGGGGGTCAAATTTGAAAGGTGACATTGTGTAATAAATTGATAATAATGCATATACAATATGTTCAAATCCCTGTATAGTAGTGCTAGGTGTGTTCCTGAGGTTCTAAGCTTTCCAATGATATATAATGTTCCTGGGTTTATTACACCACCTGGATTTTAAACAATTGCGGAATGAAGATCAAGTTCAAGTTCAAAGTCATTGAACCCGGTACCGACCACCCCGAACTTTAAGAGGTTAAGACTATCCGTCATCCCCCATTTTCAAGTTATACGTACATGTTCATCGAAATGCCTTCTTTAACAGCTAAAAATTTAGCCCTGTATGGAAAGGCAACCCAGTCAAACCTGATTGACAACCCCTGGTCAGGGTACAGTGATGCCCACAATGCCATTGATGGAAATCGTGACTCGTATTTCAATCATGGATCCTGCACTGCCACTGATGATGAGACCAACCCCTGGTGGAGGGTGGACCTGCTGAAGGAGTACATCATCACATCAGTGGTCATCACCAACAGAAGAGACTGTTGCTCTGAGAGACTCGATGGAGCTGAGATTCACATTGGCAGCTCCCTGCTGGAAAATGGCAACCGCAATCCACGGTGAGAATATTCAGTGACGGTCTGTGCCTGGGCCCTGTGTCAGTTGGGGCCAAGTCCAGAGTACACATCTGATTTTCTGGACAATGCTGAACTTTTAACCATTGTCATAGCCCCAAAATATAAAAATATATTCTCAATAGAATAAATAATGTCTGCCCCATGGATCCGTTCTTTTGTGGTATGCTTGTTGAAGTGATAACCCATAATTTAATAAGACCAATTTAGGTAGGGTGACATTATTATACTGTAGTTTATAGGCCTACCAGTAATATAACTGTACGTGATCATCTGTCCACAAATGATATAGGCTACTGTATGCGGTTGTTGTTTTAAATGGAAATAATAATCAACTTTTTTGCACCCAGTATTTTAAATGTTTTTGTTGCGTGTTGTGTTTTTCCCCGATTTGCTTTCAGGGCTGGGGTGATATCGTCTATCCCAGCTGGGAGAACTATGACCCTCAGATGGGACAATGGGGTCAAGGGTCGCTACGTTAATGTTTTGTTGCCAGGATACAATAGGCTTTTGACTCTATGCGAGGTCGAGGTTTATGGCTATTTGGCACCAACTGGTAAGCATCAATTACATCATTGTTATGATAAGATTTACAACAATATTTACAATAGTGGCACATACTGTAAGTGAAACCCATCGAAAAGCCGTTCCACATATGTTTTTTACAGTGTGTTCTCATTGTCACGGCAGGTGAGAATGTGGCCTTAAGAGGGAAGTCCACTCAGTCAGACCTTTATGGACAAGCCTTTGCTTCCAATGCTATTGATGGGAATCGGGATGGAATATGGGCCCATGGGTCCTGTAGTTGCACAGAGGCTCACCTCAACCCCTGGTGGAGGGTGGACCTGCTCCAGACACACAAAGTCTTCTCAGTGATCATCACCAACACTGTGGATAGTGTCCCCAGTCGGCTGAATGGAGCTGAAATCCGGATTGGCAATTCTTTGGACAACAATGGCATCAATAATCCCAGGTAAAAGACTGCTCTGCTGATGGAGAAATAATGAATGAGAGAGGGACTTCACATAAATTTTAATGTGACCTAATAAAAAGCAAGCCCAAAGTCAGCACAATTGGTATCATGTGTTATGAGCTGTTCACCCGACCATTACCCCTAGGTCCACCCCCAGGGTAGTGTTCACGGCGGTTGAAGTTCGTTGCCAGAAACTGATTTCAGAGGGATATCCATACATAGGGCTGGACTGGTAATCTGGCATACATGGCATTTTCCCAGTGGGCCGACAGTCCTTGAGGGCCGATGCTGTTATTTCCTGATCGAGACCAGCCCTAATAGGCCGTGGACTAAGCTAGTCATGATTATGTAGAAAAGCAGGGGGCTGGTCTATGCCAAAAAGGCCCTTTTGCGGTCCCAGTCCAGCACTGTCCATACATGTCTAATAACTGCATACCTTGTCTAGCCTGGCAAACCAGACTATAACATGAAATGTTTAGTCTGGCACCGCATGGTTCAGAAATCCGAGGGCTGGGGACGGGACCAAACTGGTGTTGTTCAAGCTGCCCCTGCACAGACCAATCAGAGCAAGAATGTCTAACATAATATGGTACTTTCACATTGGCTCTGCTGAAGGATCTCATTGACGTTGCACGAGGTTTGTTCATCCTATTGGCCATGTTGCCTCTAACAAAACATTCAGAAATTCTGAACTTCAATGGCAGCAATGGATCCGTGTACCATGTACACGTAATATGTAAACTAAAAAAAAACAAGGAAAGATCCCCCACAACACTAATCTGCCCCAATGGTTCAAGCAACAATAAAAAACAAAGCATTTTGATAAGAGGACAGGTTTGCTGTCCTTTTGTGTGTGGCCGCTAGGTGCAGTACTAGACAAGGGAAAAAAAGTATCTTCTGCCTCTATCACACTATACCATTACTTACCCCCAGATTTGTAATATAAGGAAGTCATAATTTCGACTCTTTACACAAATGTTGTCCTTTTTAAACTTCCCATTTTTCAGATGTGCTGTAATCTCCTCTATTCCTGCTGGGTTTTCTAAGACGTTTCAGTGCAATGGCATGGAGGGACGCTATGTGACTGTGGTGATACCTGGACGTGCAGAGTATCTCACTCTCTGTGAAGTAGAGGTGTACGGATCACCACTGGACTGAAGCTCTTCAAAACAACACACATCATCCATCATGTTTTCCTTTGAAGAAAACACAGCCGAAATGAATGTCACAGCATCATTAGAGAACCCACAATAAAATGTGATTGGGAGTAGGGCTGTGTGTTTGTGTGTGTGGTTGTTTTTAGGGTTATCACATCCAGGGACACAGGGGGAACAAACGGGTGAGTTTGGAGAAAGGGGCCAAAAATTGTATTCTCATTACATTGTTAGAATAGAAAGAAAGCCCAGAGAGCCCAACTGGGAAACTCCAACTCCCATTGTCATTGTGACACAGCACTCCACAGCACACAAGTGTTCACTGCAGCGCACACTGCACACAACAAAGTTGCATTTATGCTTCACCCGTGCAAGGGGGCAGCCCCCAATGGCACCCCAAGGGAGCAGTGTGGCATGCTCAGTGTACCTCAGTCATGGAGGAGGATGGGGGAGAGCACTGGTTAATTACTCCCCCCACCAACCTGGCGGGTCGGGAGTCGAACCGGTAACCTTTGGGATACAAGTCTGACGCCCTAACCGATACCCATGACTGCCCTCGCTTACCCATGACCAGGGCTTTGAACCGTTATTTTATTCCAAATGTTCCGTTCCGAACAGAAACAGAATTATAACGTTTCCGGTTCTGAGTTCCACCAATAAATTGACGTTCCCGAACCGGTTAGAACAAAAAAATATTGTTCCCGGAACGGTTAATTTCGTTCCTGTCAGCTGATTACTCCCCATAGGCCTAACTGACGTTAACCAAGAAAGACGGAAGTGCAAATGAGTCAGCCTACATTCAAAACTGTTTATTCAAGCGGATGAAAAGAATATCCTCCAGAATTTTGTCATTCAGGGACGACCTAAGCGGAGAAGCAGAGAATAAACCTCAATGATGAAAATGTGCGCTCGATGCTGACTTGAGTCACGGGGAGCACTATGATGGACATTGTGAGTTTGTGCATATTAGAAGCGGCCATGGATGCCCAATAACGCCGAACATTGTCGGTGCGCTTTACAAGCTCTTCCCTGCAATGTCTTACAATAATGCAATGCAAACTCTGTCCTTTTGTATGACAGTGGTTTCTCTTAATTAAGATGTGGAGGGAAGACATTGTAATCTACAGCTCTCTCTCCATTCAGTCAGAGAATGTCTGATGTCACACAGGACGTGAACCTCAGCCGTCATGGTAACGTGCACAGGAAAATAATGACTTTTTTTTTTAGTTTGAGGAACGGTATTAACCGGTTACCATTATTTTTAAATAAGTGTTCCCGTTCCAGAACATAAAAAATAATAACGTTTCCGGTTTCGTTTCTGTTCCCTGTAAAATACAAAAAGTTCCTGGTTTTCGTTTTCGTTCCTTGAACCGGTTCAAAGCCCTGCCCATGACTGCCCTGCCTTTTGTCCTACACAGAAAAATTTGACCATGATATGCAACACTTAGAGAGTGAAAGTCAACACTTTAGTGCTGGCCATACCCTTTAACCCATTGATGCCTAAATCACCTGCAAAAAATGCCTGCTGAATGCCTAAGCCCTTGTGGGGAAAGTTGCCCTCAGCCTATAAAAAGTCTCTGATGCACATAAAAAGGTGAAGTTAAAAAGTTGCATTTAAACCCCAAAACCCTCATCTTGCATTAAAACGTGTTCATTCAGGTGTGACATACTCACATTTTTATTACAAAAATCTCAAGAGCTCGAATGCAAAGAGTCTCCAGGCACCAAAAGGTCAAACAACATATAGAAGTAATCATATTACCAGAGACTCCACTTTTCTGGGTGGTACTGCACTCTAGGGTGAGTGCAGACTCCATTCAGAAAGAACGGGCTGCTCAGAGCCTTATCTCGACAGCGGCCACTAGGAGAACTGCAGGCATGAGTTAAATCGGGAGTGGGGATTCTGTATGTAATACTGGGTGACAGTGCAGACACTAAAGAGACAAAAACAACCGTTCTGAAGCGTGTACATTGATAAAAAACAGAGATTCCGAAAAGTACACTTGTTATGCTATTTTGAGAGGGAAGAGGCTGTTCCAGAAGCATAGGAGATGTTTGTTGTTACAAGACATTAAACTACTGACTGGACTGATGACATCGCCAGGAATACCCGTGTCCGTGGTGCCCACTGCATATCTGAGGTTAGCGCGAGCATCCGTTATCTTATTTAGGAAAAAACACCTGTCGAGTCTCTGTACAAGTGAACGGAGCATAGACGGTTTTGAGGCAGTGGTGCGCACGCAACCAAATTGCGTCATACCTGTTTACAAACTCTAAAGGGGTCTATGGGCTGGGTCTTTCAAAATGTTACCCACTTACTTTCAAAATGCTTACCCACCTAGCTTAGAAAAACGAGTGGTCAAAGGGTGATGTGGAATTATTAGGGATGCAAATTATCGATTAATTAATTAATCATTAGTTGATAGCTTTATCGATCGACTTAATTAATTGATAACCAGCGTTTTCCCCCCGAAATCTCAATGTTTCGAAAAAAAAACCTACTAAATCTAAACATTTTAATAAAAAATTGAGATAAAATACCACATTTAAATGAATTCTATTTCAATTCTTTGATCCAAAGGTGATTTAAATATTCCCACTATTCACACCCCTCTTCACACACACTCTTCACATGCCCATTTCACCTGGGTCTCTTGTCAGTTGAATTTCGATTAATTGCGATTAATGGTTTTTAATCAGACCTGCAAACTCGTCAAAGACAAAAAGGTGACAGTCTCCAGCGGACCAACCCCCCCCCCCCCCTCGCCCAATTGTAATCGACGCAGCACCGCACCATGGCAAAGCAACGGGGCCGCCAACGAGCCCATCTGAGAGGCAATTTGAGCTTACATTGCCTAATATATTTTACTGGTGGTGGTGTAGGACAATAGTTTATTTCACCAGATTCTCTTGCGCTTCAAAGCACTTTGAACTATAATCTATTAACTATAGTATAAGGGACACTCCTATAGAAGATAATTAAGCGGGCTTGCGGAGCAAGAGCAGAGCTCTTGCAGAGCAAGGCCCGATTATAGTAATCTCTAAGTCCTGTTTAGTTATTATTATAATTGTGACCGGAAGGAACCTGATCAGCTGCCCCGGCAGCTTCCCCACTTTGGTACCACACTGATTCAGAAGAAAGCTTAGAACCGCACAGGGGAGCCAAGTACACCTGATTATTATTATTCATTATTTTCAATAGGTAAAATGGAAGATCTGAGACTAGGGTTGATTAGGCAAAACAAAATAAATACTGTCCATCAGATGTTTAGGACCACAGTATAAAATGAGGGCCCGGGAATACAACCTAGGCACAGCAGTGACACACAACACTCATGCAAAACACAAAATCAAAATGGGCCTCAAATGACGCCAAGGAATAAACCCCCCACAGCAAAATAGTAGTACTGCACTGCAATCCACAGCAATCTGATGCTGGCCT
>NW_026944763.1:5000-11238 GCF_034702125.1 Engraulis encrasicolus
GCCGGGGAGGCCAGTGTACCAAGCCGCTTAGGCATACGGTCGACTGGGTCCCTCGCTCAGAGGGTTTCGGCACCGATCCGGGCGAGCTCCGTTGAGCTCCTCCGCGCATTGGACAGGGCCTGTGGCGGGAGACGCGCTGTGCGGAGAGGAGGGCCCGAACCTGAGCCGTTAGGCCGGTCGGGGTGCCTCTCCAGGCGGGTCTCGTATTCCAATAGATCGGGTGTGGTGGTGCAACTAACCAGGAAGCAAAAAAAAAAAAAAAAAAAAAAAATTATCAATCATCCAGGGGGGGGGCTCCCAATCCGCGGTGGCCCACCCCCCCCCCACGAGGACACTTTGGCCTGGGCATTGCCCTCCACCCCCAAGCCTCGGCGAAAAAGCAAAAAAAAAATTCATCCAGGGGGGGGCCCCAATTCGGGGGGGCCCCTGCCCAGCCATGAGGCATCTTTGCATGGGCTTGCTTCCAAAAAGCCTGGGTGAAAAAAAAAAAAAAATTCATCCAGGGGGGGGGCCCCCCGTGCCCCGGGCCCTCCCCCCCCGGGGGCATCCCCCCGGGTTTGTCGCTTCGCCTGGGTAAAAAGAAAAAAAAAAATTTTCATCCAGGGGGGGTCCCCCAACCACTGGGCCCCCAGCGAGGCCCTTCCCCGGGTTGCGCCGCCAAGCCTCGTGAAAAATAAAAAACCCTCCACTCGCAGCCCCCAGAGGGCCGTCCCCCCGGACATAGCCGAAAATGATTTTAATGGGACACCTCTGCGTTAGACCGGGGAGACGAGAGCTCCGTGAAGTGAATTTTTTCTAAGTTTTTTGGGGCGAAAGCCCTCCTAAAATTAAAGGGAAACCCCTCCGCGGGGTTGCCTTTTCGGACCCCCGAAATGAATGGCTTAAATGAGGGTCCTACCCCGTTTTTGGCAAGCTTTTTTGAGGGGGTTTTCCATTGACGGGCCCGGGACCCGGGGGCGTGTTTTTTTGACGTTTTTTTTTCCATTGAGGCGGGTGGCGTCGTGTTTTGGGAGGGGGTTTTCCTATTGGAGGGGGTTTTTTTGACGGGCGTCAGGACCGTTTTTGGCAGTGCTTGTTTTGACGGTTTTTTCCTTTAAAAAAGGCGGGTTGGGCCCGGGGTGCTGTTTGGGGGGGGGGGTTTTTTCCCTTTTGGGCGTGGGTTTTTTTGAAGGCTGTCTATGGGAGGGCGCCGCCTGGTGGACGCGAGTGTAGCCCCCCGGGGGAAAAAAGCCTGGAAATAGTCCCCAGGGGCGTGATGCTTTGACACTTGTTGGGAGAGGCCCCGCCTTGTGGAACGGGCCCCCATTAAAACAACAAACATGAAAAGAGCAATATTAAGCCATAAGACATCACCAGGAACAAAAATTAAATAGGAAAAATGTGAAATTTGAAAAAAAAATTGACATTGCAACAAATAAAAAAAAACCCCCCCAAAAAACAACCAAAACCCCAAAACCCAAAACAAACCCCAAACCCCACAACAACCACACACACCCCCCACCACCCACCCACCACAACACACACACAAACCCAACCACACACAACCCCCCCCCCCCCCCCCTCCTCTCCCCCTCCCTCCCCCCTCCCCCTTCCCTCCCTCCCTCCTCCCTCCCCTCCTCTCCTCTTCTTCTTTTCCCCCCCTTCGTTTCCCCCCCTCCCTGCCACAGCCCTGATATTAAACCTCGTAAAGGCCTTCAATGAGGCGATAACGCGGAGTAAAATTTTACCTCTTAAGGGAGCCAAATCCCCCACAAACACAACCCCCCAAACAAAAAAAACAAAAAAACACACACACAACACACACACACCCCAAACCACACCACAACCAACACACAACACAACCCCACACACAACCAAACCCCCACACAAAACAAAAAAAACCCCCCAAAAAAGTAAAAACACCACACAACCACACAAGACAAACAAACACAATAACAAAAACAAAACCCCTGACCCCCCCAAAATAAAATTAAAATTTTAAAAAAAAACTGGGGACCCACACAAAAGAAGCTCGGGGCCCCCCCGGGGAAAACCTCCACTGGGGCCTCCCCCAAAAAATGCCCCTGTAAAGACACCCCCAAAAAATTCCGGGCACCGCGTATGACCCCCGGGCCGGACCCGAGGGCCCCCCCGGCGGAGGAGGCCTTCCCGGCTAGGATTACCCCCGCCAAACAGGCCCAACACCCTTAAAAACCCCACAATAGTGGGGGAGGGTTTTTTTAAAAAGGGCCCTAAAAAGGAAATTGGGGCAAAGGGCAGCGGTTTTTTTTTTTAAAAAAGGAAAAAAAATTATTCCCAAATAAAATAATGGAGGGGTGAAGAAGCTCCCCCGCAGGGGAAACCCAAGCCCCTGGGCCCCTGCACTGGGGTTTTCCGGGGGGTTTACCCCGGGCCACGGCAAGGCCCCCCAACCTTAGACCCCAAGAGCGTGGAAAAGGGTTTTAAACGGCCCAAAGAAGGCACATGCCAACCCACGAGTAGTCTGGCTAAAACTGGCAAACAAGGGACAGCAAACCCCGACCCACACAGGTAGGGGTAAATTAACTTTTAAAAATGGGCACATGAATCAGGAAAACCCCGAGTGGGTAAAAATTTTTTTACCCCCCCTTTTTAACCTTTTACCAGTCTATTTTTTTTTTTTTTTAAAAAAAAGTAAAAAAATTACTAAGAACTGGAAATTTTCCGGGGCAGAACCCCCCCCCACAGAGAAGCCAAAGTCCCCTGCCAGGGTGGGGAGGGCCGGGCCCCCCCCGAGCAGGACAGGGCCCCCACACCTATAACACACACAGAGTGGGGTAAGCATTGGGAAAACGCTCAAAAAAACCATGGGCCAATGACAGTCAGATTATTTTTTTTTTTTTAAACAGGAAAGTGAAAATAATTCCAAAAAAATGAACGTACCTGTGAGAAGCTCCCCGGGAGGCAGACAGAGCGCAGTCCCCCCTTGGGGGCCGGTGGAGGAGGCCTGGACCCCAGCCGGCAAGACAGGCCCCAACACCATGACACCCCCAAAAAGTATGGGGGGAAGGCTTGAAAAACCGGGCCCAAAAAACCAGGCCAAAAAAAAAAAAAAAAAAAAAGAAAAAAAAAAAAAAAAAAAAAAGGGGAAAAAAAAAACCCCCGGCACAACAAGTGAGTTCCCCGCCAGGCGGAGGGGCCGTGTGACCCCCCCCCCGGGGAAACAGGCCGGGGGGGCCCCCCCACCCCTCACCACAATGTGGGAACATTGAAAACTGCCAAAAAAAAAACACATGGGCCAAGAAGCGAGTTTTTTTTTTTTTTTTTAAAAAAAGGAAATGAAAAAAATTCCTAAAAACTGAGGGCCTGGGCATGAACTCCCCGGGAGGGGAAGCGGGGGCATGTCTCCCTGCCCGGCTGGGGGAGGCCTGTGACCCCGCCCGAGCAAAAAGGCCCCACCAAAACCATAGCACACACAGATAGTGGCAAAAAATTGTAACACGCCATATAAAGACACATGGTCCAATGAAAATCATGAGTTTTTTTTTTTTTAAACAAGGAAAAAAAATAATTTTTAAAAAACTGAAAATTCCCTTTCATGAAGCTCCCCCGGGAGCAAGCAGAGGCAGCTCCCCGCCGCTGGAGGAGGCCGTGTGCCCCAGCCGACAGAGGCCCGGCCCCCAACCCTATAACACACCAAAATAGTGGCTAAGCTTTTAAAACGCCTAATAAAGACAATGGTCACAATGAAGCAGATGTATTTTTTTTTTTTTTAAAAAAGGAAAAAGTGAAATAATTTACAAAAAAACTGAAGTAGGGCCTGTGATGAACGTCCCCGGGAGGCAGAGCAGAGCGAGTTCCCTGCCGGCGGAGGAGCCGGTGACCCCAGCCCGGGGGGCCCCCCCCGGCCCCACACCCCGGGGGCCCCCGGGGGAGCACCCCGGCAAAAACAAAAAAACCCCACACCTATAAACCACCAAAGGAGTTTGGGGTAGGATTAAAACGCCAAAAAAAAACCCCAAATGGTCATTTAAACCGGTCAAAAAAAGAAAAGAAAAAATTAAATTTTTTTTTTTTTAACAAGGAAATGAATAATTCCAAAAAAATGAAGTAGCCTGGGGAAAAACCCCCACCGGCAGCAGGCAGAGGATGCCCCCCCTGCCCGGGTGGGGAGGCCCTTTACCCCAGCCCGAGCAGAGCCGGCCCCACACACCTATAAAAACACACACACACGAGTGTGGCTGCCCGCGGGGGAGGCCGGCCCGGCCAAGGAGCCAGGGCCCCCACCCTATAGACAAAAACCCCAAAAGGGTTTGGCGTGGGCTCCACCCCCCCCCCCCCCTTTATCCCCCCCGGATTCAAATTCCCCCAACCCCCAGCACAAACCTAAATTTTTTAAACCCAAGAAAGGGTATGGCGGGAAAAAATTTTTGATTGGGGCAAAGCCCCCCCCCATCCCCCCCCCCCCTCCCCTTCCCCTCCCCACCCCCGGGCCCCCCCCTTCCTCCGTTTTCTTTTTTTTTTTCCCCTCCGGGGGTTTTCCCCTTAGGGCCCCTCACCCCAAACCACACCCAATGACAAACAATATGCGGGAAATTTTTCAAAACCAAGTTACGCCCGGATTTTTTTTTTAAAGAAAAAAAATTTTCCTAAATAACCAAAGCCTTAAACCCACCCACACCAGAGCGCAGCCCCTCGCCCGGCTGGAGGCCTTGCCCCGGCTAGGGAGACCCCGGGCCCGAGCAAGAAGGCCCCAACACCATAACACACACAAGTATGGGTAAAATTGCAATAATATTATAATAATAAAACCGGTCGGGTACGCCGTGATTTTTTTTAAAAAAAAAAAACAAAATAATACACTAAAAAACCCAATGAAAGCCTGGAACAAGCCCCCTTTCCCCCAGTCCGGGTTCCTATCCCGTGAATGGGTGCTTTGTCGCTGCGTCGCTGCGGTTCGCCGCCGAGCTCGGGTCCGGCCCTTCCGCCGTTCCGAAACGAGTCCGTCCCAACCCGGTAGGTTGCGCAACGCCCCGCATTACCGTAGACACGCAGGGATGTAATTACTCTCTACTAACCGCCAGTACGTTGTAGTGGATCATAATCGACAGACAGAATTTAGCAAATATAAATGATATAAAAAATGAATGAATGCCTGTAAGTGCGGCCGAAGCGAAAGCCCAGGGACCCCCCCTGGTCGGGCGGCCACGCTCGACACCCCCCACGCCGAAGGCGGTGACAACCGGGCCCGGTACCGCTTCGGCCACACACGCTGAGCTCGCCCGAGTCACGGTCGATCTCGGGTAACTAGCCGCGCGTCGGGCTTCGCTAGTACGGAGTGGGAACGCTGGGAATCACCAAGCGGGTAAGCTTTCCCTCCCTAGGCTACCTCACCTGCCACAGCCCTTTCCCGGTGAGGAAGGGCCGTTCTACACCACTTTGCCCTGGTTCATCACACCAGGGCGGAACTACGCTGCCCGCCCGGACGCGTCCCGCCGGGCGCGCACGGTGGATTCCTCTCTACTCGCTCCTGGCATCACACCGGTGGTCGGCCTACACCCTGCGCCCCGACGCTCTCCTCTCCGGGGGCCGGTTCCGCCGGCCAGCCCTCCTTGCGATCCCCCGACCGTTAACCCCGGCTTCTAGCCCCCCTTGAAGGGTTCCGCGTGCCAAGGTGGTCAAATCTTCGGGTAAAGAGTGTGACAGGCCACCCCAACCACCACCGTTGGGACCCTGGGAGTACTCTGTCGTCTCTTCCGGAGGGTACGGGCCCTCCCCGGCGGCTGTAACGTCGGACTGTCCTCATCTGTAGCCGACCCGAGGCCGCTTTTTTTCCGGGCTGTGTGGGCCTGGCCGTCGGGAGCTCCGGCCTAGGTAGAGGTATACTTACCCGATTTTTCTAACACGGAACCAGCCTTAAGCACTGCACGAGTAAGCCGGACCCGGACACCCGCATTGGGTGAAGGCTGTTGTGTGGGCCTGCCTGGGGATCCCGGCCTGGTGCGTGTTAGTACTACGCCGTCTGCCGCTCCTCGGGGACGGAGCCAAGAGCCGCGCGCAGTAGCCCGAAGAGGTGAATTTCTGTGTAGGGCGAAGCCGGGAAATCTGGGTGGAGGCCTATGGGTCCTGAGGAAAAATGGTTTCCCCGCCCGGGTATGGGCGAAAACTTCAACATTATGCTGGTTCCACCCGATTTCCCTCAGGAAGCTGGTTCTTCTCGCGTTTTACCCGGTTAAAGCAAACTACTAAGGATTGTGGGCCGAACATTAACTATTTTTCC
>NW_026944764.1:0-11203 GCF_034702125.1 Engraulis encrasicolus
ACCGCACTGCACTGGGGAGAGATGACAAGGCAGCAGGATCTCTCAGCACCAGGGGAGAGGAGAGGGGATCAGACAAGCTCAGAAGAGACGAGAGGAGAGGTGAGGAGAGCGGACCAGAGGAGAGGAGGGGAGAGGAGAGGAGAGGGGATCAGACAAGCTCAGAGGAGACGAGAGGAGAGGAGAGGAGAGGAGAGGAGAGTGGACCAGAGGAGAGGAGGGGAGAGGAGAGGGGATCAGACAAGCTCAGAGGAGACGAGAGGAGAGGCGAGTTGGGGAGAGGAGAGGAGAAGAGAGGAGAGGAAAGGAGATTAAGAGAAGAGAAGAGAAGAGAAGAGAAGAGAAGAGAAGAGAAGAGAAGAGAAGAGAAGAGAAGAGAAGAGATGAGATGAGATGAGATGAGATGAGATTAGGAGAGGAGAGGAGAGGAGAGGAGAGGAGAGGAGAGGAGAGGAGAGGAGAGGAGAGGAGAAGAGAAGAGAGGAGAGGGGATAAGACCAGCTCGGAGGAGAGGAGAGGAGAGGAGAAGAGGAGAGGAGAGGAGAACAATGGAGAAGAGATCAGGCGAGCTCGGAGGAGGGGAGAGTAGAGGAGAGAGGAGAGGAGAGGAGAGAGGAGAGGAGAGAGGAGAGGAGAGAGGAGAGGAGAGGAGAGGAGAGGGGATCAGGAGAGGAGAGGAGATGAGAGGAGAGGGGAGGGGATCAGGAGAGGAGAAGAGAAGAGAGGAGAGGGGATAAGACCAGCTCGGAGGAGAGAGAGGAGAGGAGAGGAGAGGAGAGGGGATCAGGAGAGGAGAGGAGAGGAGAGGAGAGGAGAGGAGAGGAGAGGAGAGGAGAGGAGAGGAGAGGAGACAAGAGGAGAGGAGAGGAGAGGTTAGGAGACAAGAGGAGAAGAGGTGGGGAATAGAGGGGAAAAGAGAGGCTGAGAGGCTCGGAGGGAAGGGGTGAACAGAGGAGAGGAGGGAAGCGGAGAGGGAGCAAGTGGAAAATATACAGAGGAGAGGGGGGCAGTCAGAGACAGAGAGAGGGAGAGAGAGAGAGAGAGAGAGAGAGAGAGAGAGAGAGAGAGAGAGAGAGAGAGAGAGAGAGATGATATTAGATTGGTGAAAACAGCTATACGGAGTACAGTATGGAGGTGCAAAAACTACCACAGAACTACTGCACTACCACTGCAAAAAAAAAGAAAACATAGTTATGACAGACTACAAAAAAATTTGAGAACAGAAATGAAAAGAGGTCAAAGTATGGTATGGAATAGACTGGGGGACTTCATACTTCCAGAACTAAACAAAACAGAGTCTGAGGCTGCGATTTCACAGTATGACTTACTTAACAGTGTTTCTATGAGATTTTTTTTTATTAGAAAACAGACAAGTACAGAGACATAGAAACAGACAGGGAAACGAAACATCTACGCCAGGGGTATGAGACAGAACAAATATACACATCTAGTACACAATTTTGATTTTTTTACATAAGTTTACAGTTTTGATTGCTTTTTTGTTTGGAGCGGCACATATTGTTTTAAAATAAAAGTCCACATCTTTTAAAAAGTAAACAAAAGAAGGCCTCGTTTTGTTAAATTTGCATATGAAGAGTTCAGATGCAAAACCCCCTAAGAGCCTTTTCAGAAAATAATCTTAATTCATTTTTATTTAATACAAAGCTATCAAAATGGCATATTTTATTTATTTTATTTATGTAATATAACTATTTATATGTATTATCAAGTACATAAATGTAACCCAAACCAACAACAGGGTTCTCTAAAAATATAGAAGTGCAGGTCTTCAGAAATGGAGTTAGGGGGTTTTGCATCTGAACTCTTCATTTGTGAAAGTTATATTTAGCTAGAATAATAAACAAATTAATAAGAAAATATTCCTCCTCAAGCTCTTCACTATAATTGGTGAAACCAAAAAAATCTTTCTGCAAGCGTAACTGGAATTGTTCATGAATATGATCTATAATAAAACAACAAAACCTTCTCCAGAATTCTCGGGAAAAATCACAGAACCAAAAACAATGAATCAGTGTTTCTGTGTCTGTATTACAAAAAGTACAGTGAGTTTCAATATCATTACTGAATTTAGCTAAAACAGATTTAACAGGATAAATACGATGAATGATTTTAAATGACACTTCCTTTACTTTGTTAACTAGTAGAAACTTGTTTGGTAGTGTCCAAGCCTTGGTCCAGCATATATCAATGGCATGTCCACTCCATGCTGAGATTGCACAAGGTACTGAAACAATGTCCTTTAGGAACAGATTGCGCACAGTCCGGTTATTATTACAGGTATTGGACATCAAACATGTTTTACCAACATATGTCTGAAGAGGGTCAAGCTGAGGAGTAACATAAGAACATACTGTGCATAACATTTTGTGAAGAACATTCTGTGCATAAATTTTTAATTTTGCTCTATGATTTTGTTACAAGATCACTGAAATCTTCCCTTTCAGCTTTGTGGAGTTTACAATAATTTCCTCAATGATTGATAAAGTAAAGGATATTTGCCCTGCCTTTTCCAATGTGGTTATATAATGACGGAGCTGTAGATATTTATAGAAGTCTTGGTTTGGGATGTCAAATTCTGATCTGAGGTCTGCAAAAGATTTTAAAGAGCCCTCCTCAAATAAGTTCTGGAACTGAAGTATGCCATATTCTTTCCACTTAGTAAGGGCTTCCCCTATCATGGGTGGCCGGTCTGGGTTAAATGATAGAGGGGCCAGAGTAGAAATGGTGGTATGTGATCCACAAAATCTCTTTACATCTTGCGAAGCCTGAAGAGAGTTTGCTATAACATATGTTTTAGATATTGACTTTATGGTTTTTGTGTTATTGATGAATGGCAGAGTAGTGATTGAGCTGGGAAAACAGAGTCCAGCTTCAATATCTGTCCAATGAGCAGTTGTTCGGTTCTGTATCCAACTAATGGTGTCTTTAGTCTGTGCTGCCCAGTAGTACAGTTGAAAATCTGGAAGACCCAGACCACCTTTTTCTTTAGATTTTGTTAGGGTTTTCAGTGAGATCCTCTGTGTTGATTTTTTCCATATAAAAGAGTTTATCAATTTGTTAATTGACTGAAAGAATGTTTTGTTAAGATAACATGGTAAGGATTGGAAGAGATAATTAAATCGTGGTAGCACATTCATTTTAATTATGTTTATTCGTCCAATAAAAGAGATAGGAAGCAGAGTCCAAAACTCCAGTTCCTCTTTGATTTTGCTAAGTAGGGGGGTGTAGTTTATTTTAAATAATTCTTTTAGATTAGGAGAGACATTTATTCCCAGGTATTTAAAACCACCTTGTGCCCAAGTAAAGGGAGAAATTATTTTTAGTTCAGCTGGAATATCTGAGTTAAGTAGACAGGCATTGGATTTTGTCAAGTTAATTTTGTAACCTGATATTCTTCCAAATTTACTAATTAGGTCCAGTACTACTGGAATTGATCTCTCTGGGGTAGACAAATATAATATAACGTCATCTGCATAAAGAGAAATTCTATTCTCTTTACTACCAATGTCAATGCCATGCATATCTTTACTTGCTCTAATTGCCTCTGAAAGAGGCTCAATGGCCAAATTAAATAAAAGAGGAGACAAAGGGCAGCCTTGACGACAGCCTCTGAATAGGCTAAATCTTTCAGACAAAGACCCATTGACGCACACTTGTGCTTGGGGGTCCCTGTAAAGATTTATAATTCACCCAATAAATGTCTTGTCAAAATTAAATTTCTTCAAGACAGCAAATAAGTAGGACCACTCCACCCTGTCAAACGCCTTCTCAGCGTCCAGTGAGATTAGCAGTCCCTGGCGTTCAGACAGGGAAGAGTAGTCAATGACGTCCAATAACCTCCTGATGTTATCTGAGGCATATAGTTCTTTAATGAAACCAGACTGGTCAGGGTTAACTAGCATGGGTAGTAGGTTCTCCAGTCTTCGCGTGATCAGTTTGGATATTATTTTTAAGTCAACTGTAAGTAGGGAAATTGGACAGTATGAGGAACATTCAGCACTATCTTTGTCTTTCTTGTGTATCAGTTATATCACAGCTGTTTTCATGGAGTCAGGGAGCAGTCCTTTCTTTAAAAAGTCCTGAACCATGGGCATAAAAAGGGGCTCAATTTCAGGCCAAAATGTTTTGTAAAATTCGGCAGGGTATCCATCTAATCCTGGGGATTTTCCTAGTGGTAATGATTTAATGGTCTCTAGCACCTCCTCTGAAGTAAAATGGCGACCTAGATGTGCATTATCTTCGTCTGACAGTGTGTGTAGGGATAGTTGCTCTAGAAATGACTGAATGTCTGATTCTAAGGGGTTTTCTGAAGTGTATAATTTTTTGTAAAAGTCAAGGAAAGAGGACTGTATACTTTGCAAATCATACCGCAATTGGCCTGTTGCCTGACGTATGTGTTTTATGGTACGATCAGTTCGTTCTTTTTTGAGCTGGTAAGCTAAAAGTCTGCTGGGCTTATTTCCATATTCATAATAACGCTGCCTTGTGAAAAATAGAAGTTTTTTTACTTGCTCTATTTGAATGAGATTGAGATCAGTCTTGACAGCATTAAGTTTCCTCAGGTTGTCCTCTGTAGGCGCTTGTTTGTGGGACTGTTCAAGGGTAGTGAGTTCTTTTTGAAGCTGAGAAGCATGCTCATTGGCAGCCTTTTTCCTAGCACTTGTATATGAGATAAGATGTCCCCTGATTACTGCTTTGGCCGCATCCCACATTACGGCATTTGAAACTGGGGAGTCTGAATTTTCCTGTCTGTATTGACTTATCCATTGCCTAATTTTTAGACAGGCCTCTGTGTTTGAGAGAAGTGATGAATTAAATATCCAGTATTTGGTTTGTTGTTTCTGATGCCCTACGGCAAGTGTGAGGTACACTGGAGAATGATCAGAAATAAGGATTGATCCGATAGTACAGGAGGTCACAAAGGAAAGTTGGTCTTGAGGTAAAAGAAAGTAATCTAATCTTGAATATGTTTTATGCCTAGTTGAGTAAAATGAGTAATCTTTAATGGTTGGGTTAAATTCTCTCCAGACATCAACCAGACCTGCATCGCTACAGGCCAACTGTAGCGCTTTAGATGCATTTGGATTGGATATTAAATTAGATGACTTATCTAAATTACCATCCCAGTTAGAATTAAAGTCGTCGGCCACAACTCCCAGGTCTTTATGATGTTGAGTAAACAGAGTTATCATGTCTGACATGAATTTGGGGCAGTCTTCATTTGGTGCATAAATGTTATGCAAAAGAATTTCTTGACCATATAATAGCCCACAAATCAAGACATACCTAGCTTCCTGATCATAGTGCTCTTCTTTAATGATGAATGGCAAATTTGTATGGATGAGTATTGCTGTCCCCCTTTTATTGCTTGTATAACTTGAAAAATAAACCTGTCCTACCCAGTCTCTCTTCAGTTTTTTATGTTCCTCATTTGAAAGGTGAGTTTCTTGTAGAAACGCAATGTCTATTTTTTTGCTTTTTAAAAATGAAAGGACTCTCTTACGTTTAAATGGATGACCTAGACCACTGACGTTAAATGTTACCACATTAAGTGAGTTAACCATATGTGAAATGAACAATATTGCACCATATAATACACTTGCAAAAAAAAGACACAAAATATACAAAAAGTATAAACAATAAAATAAATGAAACAAGGGCAGACAAGAAAAAAATCCCTCTCAACACTGGCAAACCTTCCCCCCACCCCCCACCCAGAAGCCTAGTCCCCAATTGACAAGGCAGTCCCATTGCAAAAATAACCCTGATACTGTCTAACAGAATGTACAACAGATGCCCCTGAACAATGCACAGCAAAGAAATAAAAATTGTAAATTCCCCCTATTTTAAAACCAAAAAGGTCTCACAAGCCACATAAAACAAGTTTCAGATCAGCTGAAAACTTAGTGTCATATAAGAGTCATAGGTAGGGCAGAAAGAAAAATATTTTGTCAAAAATGTTTTAAAATAATGTTAAGTTTGTGTGACGGAGGTCATCTTGCACCTGTTCACCCCCCTCGGGGATCGAACGTGCGACCTCGTCAACTACAACGGTCCGGCAATGGGAGACACAGTACGATACCGCTGGGCCAAGAGACTAGTCTCTCGGCCCAACGGCACGAGACTGTATGAGGCTATCGGAGGGAGGTTTACCAACGTTCCACGCCAACTCTGTGCTAGTTAGCCTCCGTTACACTCTCCCCCTTAAACCTCACTCCCATCCCGGGTCAGCGGCACCACTGTGACGGAGGTCATCTTGCACCTGTTCACCCCCCTCAGGGATCGAACGTGCGACCTCGTCAACTACAACGGTCCGGCAATGGGAGACACAGTACGATACCGCTGGGCCAAGAGACTAGTCTCTCGGCCCAACGGCACGAGACTGTATGAGGCTATCGGAGGGAGGTTTACCAACGTTCCACGCCAACTCTGTGCTAGTTAGCCTCCGTTAAATTTGGTTTCAAATCAATGTCCATATCTGCCAAGTTCCATTAAGGTTTCAGTTCTCATTTGGCTCAGTGAGATTGTATGTGAAAATAGGTCATAATGCCACTCACCCCTCAGTTGAAGTGGAGTTTTCCCCTACCTGGCTACCACCACCCTGGCAACCCCCACCAGCGATGCTGCAGTAGAAATCTTCAGCGTCTTCTGGTGAGGAAAAGTGGCGAATCTTTTCTTCATGGAGTACTCTGAGCCTGCAAGGATGTCGATGAAAGCCTCGGAAAGTCCCCATGTCCAAGAACAGCTGTTTAACACTGTCGAACTTGCGTCTCCGTCTGATGGTCTCGGCCGACAGGTCCTGTGTGAGGTAGATCTTGCTTTCGTCGTGTGTGATATTGCGATTCTTTGCTAAACGGAGGACGAGCTCTTTCTCTCGGAAGTTAAGAAAGCGGATGAGGATGGCTCTGTGCTGATTTGGCTTTACATCACCCAGCGTGCGATGCACTCTCTCCAGTACAGGGGGTTGGCTAGGGTCCTGTCCAAGCCATACAGGCAACTTTTCACGCACAAAGTCAAAAAGTGAGCGCGAGCCCTCTGCGCCCTCCTTAAGACCAAATAGCCTGATGTTTTTACGCCTTCCACGGTTTTCCAAATCTTCCGTCTTTGATTCGAGTTGCGCAATCCTTTTCATGGCCGCAGCTAAAGATGCCTCCATGTGATGTAGCGTGTCATCTGTATCAGAGATGCGGGTCTCGGCCTCGTCAATGCGTTTTTCGTTGGAGGAGACGTCTCGTCTGATATCTGAAAATTTGTCCTCCAATGCTGAAATGGAGTTGGACATTGCATCCAGACGGCCGTCTATTACATCGAGTTTTGATCCAAATTCTGATCGGAGAGCCTTCAGCTCGCTTAGCACCTCTGCTATCGCCATTTTGTCCCCCTCGCTACCGGTTTCGTCCGACGCTGTCTTCGGGGCTTTCTTACATCCTTTCTTACATCCTTTACATCCTTTTTTGAAAATGTCACACTCCTTTACAGGCTTGGGGTTTGGCATAGTCAATCCAAGTCAGGTTGTCGGCAAGTGGCAGGTTTAAAATAGGGTTTGGGGTAATTTTCTATGCGAAGTTCTGAGGAGCTACTCAATATGCTGCCATCCTCTACAGGGTCGAGAGCGCCCCCCCATAACAGATTTTTTAACATAATGTGTTCGTTTTTTCCAAATAAAATTCAGTAATAGTTGGTCGATACTTTTACATGTTTTTGTATCCACATCCAGTGCTGTTGCAGCATATGTTAATCTGGATATTCCTTCCGCTTTTGAAAGTAGAGTCCTACCCTTCACTGACAAATCTCTTTGCAGCCACATGTTAAACGTTTTTTTTGGTTTTATCAATTATAGGATTAAAGTTAATGCTACACCTGAGATTCTGATCCTTAGTTATAACTATACCCAAGTAGGTAACTTGCTCCTTTACTGGTATATTGGAAATAGACACAGCGTTACATTCTTTGACTGCCATTAGTTCACATTTGTTCACATTCAAATGAAGACCTGACGCTGAGGAAAACACCTGAATAACGTCTAGTGCAGCAGAGACCTGTGTTGCGTCATTTAAGAAAAGTGTAGTGTCATCAGCCAGTTGACTTATAATAATCTCTCTATCTAGCACAGACATTCCCTTTAGCTCACTGTTCTTAATATGATTTGCAAGTAGTTGGGTGCATAGCAAAAATAAGTAAGGGGAATTGGGGCACCCTTGTCGAATGCCACATTTTTGTTCAAACCTGGGGGATGAGCCATTCTTTAATTTAATTGAACTATTACCATTACCATACAGGGTTCTTATAGCTTTACAAAAGAAGTCACCAAAGCCAAATTTCTTAAGTGTCTTAAAAATAAATTTGTGTTCAATTGAGTCAAAGGCCTTGTAAAAGTCTAAAAAAAGTATAAAACTGTCATTTGGAATATAATCCGGATAGTCCAGTATATCTAGTACTGGTAGCCCTGCACTTTCCACTCCATGGTTTCCTTGTGACCATGCCCTCTGGTGGTCTAGGCGCTGAACTTCCACCACTCTTCCAACAGCCTATCACCAGCCTGGTTTCAGCTTCACCTGTGTCTACTCTCCTAATCACCCTCGGCTTTAAATCCTGATCTGGGACTCTGCTCATTGCAAGTTTGTTTGTTTTCTGTATGTATGTGAAACATTCTTGTCATGCCCTGATCCTGATCAAGTGCCACGTGAGTTTTTGGACTGCTTTTGAGAACTGTTTTTTTAATGAACTTTTGGATTTTTGCCACATGTGCTTTGCATTGGACTACTGTTTTGGAACTGAGCTTTGAGTTTTTGCCATGTGTGCCGCGCATCTTGATTTTGAACCATTTTGACTGTTTTGGAGTTTTTTGCCACGTGAGCTTTGCAATTTTGATTTTGAACTCTTCTGACTGCTTCTGCCACTTGTGCCTATTTTTGGTTTATGGATTTTCGGAGCATTTTGCCACTGTGACCTTCCTGTGTTTTTTGACCTTTTTGCCACATGAAGACATTTTTGTTTTTGTGAAGACCTGCCTTTCATTTTTTGCCCACTGGTACCCTGAACTACGCTTGTCCTGAACATTGTTTTTTGCCTCACCCCACCAACTTCTTCCCCTGAAATAAACCTCACTCTGATTGCCATTTTTTGTCTTGGTCTGCTTCTGGGTTTCCAAGTACTGTTCTGACAGAACAAACTTGCCAACATGGACCCAGCAGACCTGGAACTGGTGAGGACCGCAGTGAAGGAGCAGGGAATAATGTTGGGAGGTCATGAACAAGGTCTGATTCAAGTAAATAACAATATTGGGGCCGATGCTGAACAGCTAAACTCCCTCTCTGCACAGGTGCAACAACTTTTGACTAACATCTCTCAGCCCCAGCAGAACCCTCCACACTCTGATCCACCTCCTAATGCCCCTGCTACGCCCTCCCCATTCAGAGAACCCAGGCTGCCTGCTCCTCAGCCCTATGACGGTAACCCCGACACCTGTCGTTCTTTCCTTTCACAATGCTCATTGTCCCTGGAGCTCCAGTCTCTCGCTTTTCCTACAGAACGATCCAGAGTAGCTTACCTCATCACCCTCCTCACTGGCAAAGCCCGGGACTGGGGTACTGCTGTGTGGGATGCCAACAATGCCTGCTGCTCTACCTACAAGAAATTCACTGATGAGATGAAAAAGGTGTTCGACCGCTCCTCTTCTGGCAGAGAAGCAGCGAGAGAGATCATGGCACTCCGTCAAGGTACCCGTTCAGTTTATGATTATGCCATTGAATTCCGTACCCTGTCTGCTTCATGCAAATGGAACGATGATGCCTTGTATGATGCCTTCTTGAATGGCTTGTCTGACTCAGTTAAAGATGAGCTTGTTCCCAGAGAGTTACCCCCCAGCCTTACAGAGCTCATGGACCTGGCCGGACGCATCGATGCCCGCATTAGGCAGAGAGCCAGGGAGAAGTCTTCAGCCCCTTTTCGAGCAGTTGTGAAGCCCACACCAACTGAAGTACAACCACCTGAACCCATGCAGATCGACCGTGCCAGAGTCACCCCTGAGGAACGCCAACGCAGACGAGACGCAGGTGCCTGTTTCTACTGTGGAAAGGTGGGCCATTTTTGTTCTGCATGTCCTCTAAAAGACAAAGCCCGCCAGTGAGAATAGGGGGCCTGGTGGGCACTGCAACCAACTCCTCCCCTCTCCAGCGCACCTATCTCTCTGTCTCTCTCTCATACAAAGGCGAATGTCATGACCTCCATGCCCTCATTGATTCAGGCGCAGACAGGAATTTAATGTGTTCTGCTACAGCCAAACGGCTTGGAATTCCTTCAACCCCTTTAGACAGCCCTCTCTATGTCCAGACACTTAATGGCAGCAGTTTGGGGACCATTACTCATAAAACAGCCGGTCACGCTAAGAATATCTGGGAACCACTCAGAGTTAATCTCTTTCCATATCATGACTGATCCACATGTCCCAATAGTTCTTGGGTTCCCCTGGCTGTCTATACACAACCCCCATGTTAAATGGTCCGACAATAGCATTTTGGGTTGGAGTCCCTTTTGCTTGTCATCATGCCTTGGATCTGCTTTCACCTCTGTTTCTCCGTCCCCAGCTCTTGAGGAGTTTCCTGACTTGTCTAATGTTCCTAAGGAGTATATGGACCTCAAGCCTGTATTCAGCAAGTCCCAAGCCGTGTCCCTGCCCCCTCATAGGCCGTATGACTGTGCGATCGAGCTCCTGCCTGGTACGTTTCCACCCAAAGGTGGTCTGTACTCTCTCTCCCCTGCTGAAAGGGAAGCCATGAAGAAATACATCTCTGACTCACTGGCTGCCGGAATCATTCGTCCATCATCATCACCCGCTGGGGCTGGCTTCTTTTTTGTGGGGAAGAAGGACGGGTCCCTACGTCCCTGCATAGATTACCGAGGGCTCAATGACATCACTGTAAAAAACAGGTACCCCCTACCCCTTATGTCTACTGCCTTCGAGCTGCTCCAAGGAGCCTGCATTTTTTCTAAACTTGATTTAAGAAATGCGTACCATCTAGTCAGGATTAGGGAGGGGGACGAATGGAAAACGGCCTTCAATACCCCGACTGGCCATTACGAATACCTGGTCGTACCCTTTGGTTTAACCAATGCTCCTGCCGTCTTTCAAGCTCTAGTCAACGATGTCCTATACGAAGATTTTTTGAATATTTTTGTTTTTGTT
>NW_026944765.1:5000-11214 GCF_034702125.1 Engraulis encrasicolus
TGTGACATGTAAAATAATCCAAAGACCGTAGGCTGCTTAATAGGCAGTGGTGAACGGCTTCTTAGAATTTCCTATGTTGCTAGTTTAAAGCTTTTCCGAGATTCATATCCATGCGTGAGTTTCCCAGCTTTAGGTGTAGAAGCCTAGCCCGGCCAATCTCTCTGACGAACCTGGGCCAGTGCTACAGTCCATCAAACCATGATGTGTCTGTGTGGTGTGTTGGTGTGGTGTGTGGTTGGTTTGTGTGTGTGTGTGTGTGTATGTGTAATGGGAAGGAAAAGTATTGTGTGAATGTGTGTGGGTTGTGTGTGTGTGTGTGGTATGTGGTATGTGTAGGTGTGTGTGTGTGGTTTGTGTTGTGTGTGTGGTGTGTGTGTGTTTGTGTGTGTGTGTGGTGTGTGTGTGTAACCCCCTGTACGCTGTCATTGCAACAAGTCGACCATTTCCTGATAAATGCGTTCGGGGGGCTTTCCCATGGGAAAATGAGCCGCCGCTGAAGGAAATGTTTTTTTAGTTTTTTGTAAATCATGATTTTTAATGTTTTTTATTTTGTAGCTCTTTGCTCAGCGCTCAATCACTCATTTGGCACTGGCCAAGGTCCTATAATGAAATCTTCATATGGTATTTACGATAGAGGATCGTGTCGGTGTGTGGTGGTGTGTGGTGTGGTGTGTGTGTGATTGGTGTGTGTGTGTGTGTTGTGTGTAGTGTGTGTTGTGTGTGTGGGTTGTGTTGTGTGTGTGTGGTGCGCACGTTTGGTGTTGTGAACGTGTGTGGGTGTGGTGGTGTGTGTGTGTGTGTGTGTGTGTGTGTGTGTGGTGTGAGCGTGTGTGGGTGAACAGATTGCCGAGTGAGGTAGCAGTGGTTTCGCATCTGGACATTTGACTAAGTGTTCATTGTTTGCCAAGGAGCGTGGGCACTTGATGTCTGGCCATGCAGAGTGACGGACGACACAAACACCACACAACAACACACACACCACACACACACACACAGCGGTACCTACACCACACACCCATACTTTCATTCCGGTGTAATCAGGCCAGACCAAATGCATCCAAAATTACAAGAGTAAATGAGTGAACTGTTGAAGCACGCATGGGACCACGACACACACCAACACACACACACAACACACACACGCATACACCCACACACGCACACTCGCACACCACCACACAGCGCGCGCTACACATACCACCCACCCAGCACACGACACACAACACTCACACACACACCACAACGCACACACACACACCAACACGCACACACGCCCACACGCACGCGCGCGGCAACACACATTACACACGCACACATCCACAAACACACACACACACACACACACACGCACACACACGCACACGCACACGCACACATGAACACACACACACCGGTGAGGGAGGGGTCAGGGAGAGAAGAGTAGAAGAAAGAAGAGGAGAGGAGAGGAGAGGAGAGGAGAGGAGAGGACAGGACAGGAGTGGAGAGGAGAGGAGTGGAGAGGAGGAGGAGAGGAGAGAGGAGAGGAGAGGAGGAGGAGGAGGAGAGGAAAGGGAGGAGAGGAGGAAGGAGAGGAGAGGAGGAGAAGAGATGAGAGGAAATGAAGGGAGCAGGGAGGAAAAGGAAAAGGAGGGGAGAGGAGAGGAAAAGAAGGTAGAGTTGGAGAGAGGTTGAAGAGGAAGGGGAGGGGAGGAAAGGAGAGGAGAGGAGAGGAATGAGAGGAGGAGGAAAGAGAGGGAGGAGAGGAGAGGAGGGGAAGGAGAGGCGGGAGGAGTGTACGGGAGGAGTGAGAGGGTAACAAAGGGGGGAGGAAAAGGAAAGAGGGGGATAAGGAGAGTTTGAAGGGTGGGAGAAGGGAAAAGGGGTAGTGGAGGAAAAAGGAAAAGGAGGGGAGAGGAGAGGAGGTTTGGGGAGGGGTGGGAGGAAGGGGGGGGGAGGAAAAAGGAAAAAAGGGGGGAGGAGGGAGAGTTGGAGAGGGGTGGAGAGGAAGGGAGAGGGGAGGAAAGGAGAGGAGAGTTGGGAAGGGGGGGGAGAGGAAGGGAGAGGGGAGGAAAGGAAAAAAGGGGGGGGAGGAGAGGAGAGGGCGGGAGGAAATGGGAGGGAAAAGGAGGGGAGTTGGAGGGGGGTGGAGAGGAAGGGAGAGGGGAGGGAAAAAAAAAAAAAGGGGGGGGGGGGGAGGGGAGAGGAGAGGAGAGGACGGGGGGGGAAGAGGGGGGAAAAAAAGAGAAAGGGAGAGGGGAGGGAAAAAAAAGGAGGGGGAGGAGAAAAAAAAGATGAAGAGGGAGTGGAGGGGAAAGGAAAAAAAAAGGAGAGGATGAGGAGAAAGGGAAAAAAAAGGGGAGAGGAGCAGAAGAAAAGGGGAGGGGAGGGCCCCGAGAGGAGGGGAGGGGAGAGGAAAAAAAAGAAGGGAAAAGGGTAGGGAAAAGGGAAAGGAAAGAAAAGGGGGAGAGGGGGGAAAGGGGGGAGGGAAAAGGGAGAAAGGAAGGGGGGGGAGGGGGAGAAAGGGATGATATGGAAGGGGGGAAGGAGCGGGAGGGAGGAGAGGGGAGGGAGGGGAGGGGGGAGAGGGGAAAAAAAAAAAAAGGGGAAAAAAGAGAGGAGAGGGATAGAGGATTTGGGGGAAAGGAGAAATGAGAGGGAGGAGAGGAAAGGAAGGAGAGGAAAAAATGGGAAAGAAGCTTGGGAGGAAATGGGAAAACTGTTGGGGGGATACACAAAAGGGAATAAAAAAACATACAACGGAAGTAAAGGCCCAGAAAAAAGGGAAAAGTGAAGAGGGTGGGATGGTGAGTGACTTTACCCTTTTTTTTCTCTCGGCGGGACAACAACACCACACACAACACCCAACAAACCCCATTTTGACACAAACAACACACTTGCACAAAACCCCCACAACCCACACACACACCAAAACCCCAACCCCACACACACACCCAACACCACACACACACACACAAAACACACCCCACCACACACACACAACAAACACACACACACACAACACACCCACACAACCCCACCAAAACACCACAACCACACACAAACTTCAGGATGGGGAAATCACCAAAAATATTGGTGCTCCTAAGTGACCCGGACCTCAACACACCAACAAAACCACACACACCCACCCCAAACACACAACACCACACAAAACCACAAAACACACACACACAAAACACCCCAAAACACCCCACACCCCAAAACAAACACACACACACACACACACACTAGTCATTTGCTGCTCCTACGTGATTCCAGTGGGCCTCAACGGCCCCCCTTACACCCAGTGAAAGGAAAAAATGATGGGGGGGGAGGCAGTGGGTAAGTGTGTGTGGTTTGTGTATATGTTTTGTGTGTGTGTGGGGGGGGTGCGTATTGGGTTTTTTGTGGTGTGTGTGTTGGTGTGGTGTGTGGATTTGGGTGCGTAGTTTTTTTGGGGTGTGTCTGTCTGTCGCTGTGTGTTTGAGTTGTGCGGTATGTGAGTCACACGCAGCAAAGCACGCCCGCACGCACGCTCGAAAGCTCGCACACCCACCACCCCCACCCCAACAAACACACACACCCACACACACACACAACACCCACACACCCAAAACACACCCAAAACCCCAACCACCCCCAACACACACACACACACACACACACACACACAACACACACACCACACACACACAAAACCCCACACACACACACCCACACCCAAAAACACAACCCCCAACAAAAACACCCCACAGTCGATAGAGAGTTATGTCAGGTTGTCGTTTAGCTTTTTCCTTTTTTAATCCAAATGCAGATCTGGGCGCATTCCCTAAGAAAACCACCAGCCCTGGGGGAAAACACCACCACCCAAAACACACACACCCCAAACCCACACACACAACACACACACCAACCCCAAAAACACACACACACCACACACACCCACAAAGTTTTTTCTCTGTCTCTCCCCCCTCTCTTTCCCTTTTTCTCTGTAAGCAAGATAAATTAGGAAACAACAAAAAAGCTCCCACATTACTTTTACAAAACCCCCCCCACAAAACTTGTTTTTGTAGTTTCGTGCAAACGCACACACCCCACACACACCCCCACAAAACCCCCCACACACACCCCACGCAAAATCGCGCGCACACGCCCACGCACGCCCCACACGCAACACCCCACACACACCCCACAACCCCACCACGCACCAAACACACACAAAACCCCACAAAACACAAAAACCCCACACCCCACCCCACCCCACACACACAACACACACACACCAAAAACAACACACACACACAAAATTTGGGGACTCCGTAGTTTGGGTGAAATGAGCAGTGTGATAAGGAAAGGCCCACGTACCCCCCCACGAGGGGGGAAGGCCCCGTTGTTTATTCGACATTTTCCCAGAAATCTCTTTTTTTCTTTATCAGTAAAGGGGAGATCTGTAGCAAGCAAGAGTTTAGGGTGGGTGGTTTTGGGGGGGGTTGCGGCGGATTGTGCGTTGGTGGTGCGGTTTGGGGTTTGGGCAGGGGCAGGTTATTTAGTAGGGGATGGGAAAAGGACCTTTTCCCGGGGAGTGGAGAAACTCCTGGGGATTAAAGGGAAAATGGAAAGGGAAAAGGTTTTTTTAAAAAAGGTAAGCACCCATGCCGCTCATTGAAAAATGGCCCCATTTTCCAAATTTGGTTTTTCATGAAAGTTTACTAAAATAATAAAAAACCCAAAAATTTTAAAAAGTATGGGTGATCTTTATTAACAGTATTTTTACAGCTAAAAATGACTATTTTTTGGGCAAATTTAAAATGGCGGACCATGGGAGAAGATTTCCCTTTTTTATGTAGGCCAAAGAAAAGTGGGAAATTTTTTTAGTCTAAGGAAAACTTAAATTTGATGGTGGGGGTACGTTTTTCATGAAAAAGGTAAAAATTTGTGTGTGGGCCCGCATGTTCTTTGGAAAAAGAACAAAATTAAAAAAATTTAACGTGTCCCTTTTAAAAGGTAAAAGGGCAGGCAGCATTGTGCTTTAACCATTTTAGCCGGAGACACAAAATTTCCCGCATTCAGGCTCTTGAGATTTTAGGGGGTTTTTAACTTTCCCAAAAGGGTTCCCGGGGGGGGCCCCCCCGCCTTTTTTGTTTAATTTTATATTTAATTTCAATTTTTTTGTATTGCACGAAATATAGTCACCCATTACAAAATTTTAAGTTTTCCCCCTTTCGTTTTCCAGCCATAAGACTCTTTTTGACCCAATACCACACTGATTCAATTTCACTGTTTAATGAAGAAATTATGAAAAGTCATATTTAATAAAATTATGTACGCTTACCGCTAAGACCCGTGCGTTATCAGATCGCCACGTCAACAAAAAAAACCCCCGCCCCTTCCTTAGTCTTCATAGAACACACCCAGTGCAAAATTTTGGTAAATATCCTCACTTTATGTCCTCAAAGGCTTGATTTTGCAGCAGCATGTTCAACAGGGAAAAAAACGAGCATTTTTTTGTCGTTGAGAAAAAAAACCACCAGGGAAAGGTCTGTGTTCACAACAACCTTGTATCTTCCTGCAGCTATACTTGTCTGCTGTAGATTCAAGTCCGTTTGACCAATGAAGCGAAGTATGTGATGACGACAAGTGAAAGCCAATCTCTGACCATGCTAACTTTTCTTTCCCGACTTACAGCTTGATTTCCATTTTTCAAGACATACCACAGAAAATTTAACTATCAGTGTTGTATCAAGAAAACTAAGGGGAATCATGATATGTAGATTGATGGGTTTTTTACTGGAAATGTCACTAAAAAACCGGGGGTAACCAGACGCGAGTTTTGAGTCATCAGCTTTTGGCACAGCTGTTTTCCCTACTATGCTAGCGCGTAAGCGCTTGGTTTCCCTATTTGTTTTTTGGGGAGAAAAAGGCATCTAAACCGAAGGGATATAAAGATTCACCCTTCTGGGTGTAATGGGAAAAATGTATGGGCATACAGTGATGAATCAATGAAAATTCAGATGGAATAAGACTGCTGCCTGTAACTAAGGGATGTCGACCATTTCATAAATCTTCAAGGGGTATGTTTCCCTCTTTAGTCTCAGTAAAATGTTCATGATGCTCTTTGACTTTTTAAAACCCAAAGGTTCTCAGTTATAAAGGGGGCACTTGTTACTCATAAGGTATTTACATAAAAGGGTAATTTCGTTGTTTTTTTTTTGTAGCCTAATGTAAGGAGGTCTAAAAC
>NW_026944766.1:0-11204 GCF_034702125.1 Engraulis encrasicolus
ATGTGTGATACATGTCAGATGATGAGATACACCAGGGAGCACCGAAGAGCCAGATGTCCCAAGAAAGGAAGAAAGTTGTGTGTGTGTGTTGTCCATTGTGAGAAATGCATGGGTCAGTTTATGGGTTTCTATGGCAGCACTGGTGTCAGGTGGTTGGTAGGTCGTTGCCTGTTCTCACAAGGGCAACCCAGTGAAATATTCACGTTAAGATGAAATAGATGAGCGACACAATTTCACCTGCTTGCCTGCCTGCCAGGACTTGGACTGAAGCAGAAAGTCAGGCCGGGCATTTTCAGCAAAGACTGGTTCGTCAAGCATTGAGAAAGATAATGAAGCCCATGGCAACATTTTTAGTCATCTATTCCGAGCTATTTTGGCCACAACAGCCAAAATGAATATTTAATTCTGACCTGGAGAGGTTAACTGTGGCGGCATGAGGACTGATACCACTACATCGAGGGGAAGACTAGGCCAGGAGTTAACAAACTTTACCATGAGAAGCCTCCCCACATACTGGTAGATTCCAGCCACGGCCCCCCAGACATGGGCTGTGCACCCCCCTTTACAACCATAGTCCTTAGCTTTTTCGTTTATTTTGGTATAGATTTTTTGTTTTTTGTTTTGCCATACTTTTTCTTCCAAATTGCCCCCCCTCTCCAGCACCCCCTTGCAGCCCCCCAGGGGTCCACGGTCCCTGCTTTTAAAACCACTGGACTAGGCCACAGTTCACCAACAGCCCACCTGGCAAATGCCCTGTATGCCTTATTGCCAATCCAGCCCTGCTGCCCGCCTGCACAGCTGTATCTGTGAACCCATAAATAAAGGATTGGATTCGGTGACCAGGGGATTGCTCGGTCGGTGTCTCAGTGTACACACAAGAGCCACCGGCACGGAGACAGCAAACAAAACACAGAGTGTAACAGAGAGAGAGAGAGAGAGAGAGAGAGAGAGAGAGAGAGAGAGAGAGAGAGAGTGAGGAAGCTTTCAAAGATAAATAAAAGGAGCATATATTTACACAGGGGAGGATGGAACTTCCTTATTAAAGTTAAAATCAATACTGTCGCCATGCCCCAATAACTTAACTCTCATTTCAACTTCTCGAAAGCAGTAGACTCCATTCACAGCCATACCGAGGCTATGTTAACTTGTGAAATATTGAAGTAGATGAGACTGCAGATAATATTAAGTTAAAAAAAACATACTCACTCTCATTCAAACATCAAGACAGCAAGGGTATTGACCCATCAAATGCCTTTTCACCAAGTCTACTGGAAGTCATGCCCTGGTACCTAAAAGTGAAAGTCGTGAAAGCCCAACTGGGAAACTCCAACTCACATTGTCGTTATGACACCGCATTTCACAGCACAGAACTGCTCACTGCACATTGCTCACAACAAAATTGTATTTATGCCTCATCCGTGCAAAGGGGCAGTCCCCAATGACCCTCACATCCGAAAAGGAGAAGTGCGGTGGGACAGTATCATGCTCAGGGTACCTCAGTCATGGAGGAGGATGAGGGAGAGCACTGGTTAATTACTCCTCCCAGCAACCTAGCTGGTCAGGAGTCGAACCAGCAACCTTTGGGCTACAAGTCTGGAATGGGAGCTGAAATATGCGGGTAGGAAGAAGTGCAATCTCCTACAATTTTGGATGTGGTCCGGCATGCACCATTAGACCAGACGCTAACTGCTATTATATGAGCAGATGATATTGAATAAGGACCTTTTTCTGTATCATTTGCAATGACAGAATGGAATAGCCAAAGCTTAATGTATGCTGAATGTGACTGTGTTATTTACCTGTGTGGTGTAATGGTATTTGGTTCATGGATAGCCTACATTGAAGAGGCGTGGTCATTTACGACTAAAACACTTCTGTTATGTTTACTTTTATTGAATGAGCATCTTTTTCGCTTTTTTTTGTAAAATCTCACGAATATGATTTGGGTGCCCCTCTTTAACTGTACATAATGGAAGATAAAAAGGGGCTTCTTATTTCCCGCTATTGAATTAGCATAAAATTAGTGTAGTATCTTTTTTCGGTATCAATTGCAATGGCAGCAGAAAAATTAAAAGCTGTGGCCATTCCGTCTTGCTGAATGGGGCACCTAAGTCACCCCCTTTCTACTTCACCATGGGCCTGGAATCTAAAAATTTTAAGGGGAGTAATGGAGGATAAGCTAAATCCTCATCCATTTGGCATTGGGCCCGATTTCAATATGATGGCAGTGCATTTTAAAAGGTTTTGGTTTTGCGTGAAGACACTCATTTTGGGGCAAAAAAAAAGGTTTATTTTAGTTTTTGGCAAACTGTGTTGAGACTACAACGTGCGCTTTGATATTTGACTAAACCCAAGGCACACCCAACCCTCTGCTGCCCCGCGGGAAGGGGCTGCACGTCGGACATGCGTTTCTGTTATGTAGCAAAATTAATTTTTTTGCATGCAAAAAAACTCAAAAATCGCTTCCAAAGTGAAGTGACAAGACCCCTGGGTTATCTTTAATTCGGGTACGCTTGAGTGATCGGGGGGGGAAGCGAGGGGATCGAAAATAGTTTGATCAGCCATTACAGCCCTAAAAAATTTTTGGTTTCACAGCCCCTTTACCGCCGGAGGGGGGGAGACTTAGGGGAAAATATGGTCATCATAAAAAGTTTTCATTACAAGTGACGAAAAAAATTTTTTTTTAAAAAACCCAAAAAGCGACTTATTTTTTTTTAAATTTACAGGGTTTTGGCCCTTGGGCATATGATTTAGGGACTTGTAAAGGGGCCCTCACCCAGGAGTGGGTAGGGAGTGGAGGGTGGGTTAAAAAACCTGAAACCCCTCTGCCTAAAGCCCTCTCCTTTTTCCCACTGGGTACGGCTGCCCCCCCCCCCTTATGGTTCATAAATAAATGACGAGACTGGAAAAAGGGAAAGTGCAAAAAAAGCTTTCTTTAGGAGCCATGCTGAAAAAAATAATTAACCCCATGGTTAGTCAGAACCCACAGTTTTCGGGTTCCCCCAAAAGCCAAAATAAACCATAGTAATACAATGGTTGGTTCAGAGTACAGAGAACCCATAAAACCCATGGTAAAAATAAAACAGAAAAAACCAGGCAATTTTCTTAAGGCGGTGCAGAGAGAGCAAGCTGTGGGCACTTTACATGGAGTAGAGTTTTGGAAAACCTTCAACATCCGGTCCAGTGACAGCGTATAGTTTTAAAATGAGAAAAAAAATGTCTCGTCTCTTTCGAAATGGGAATATATCCACGACTGCGTCGCAGCCCCAGTAGCCCACCATTTTAGCACAAACAGCGAAGTGAAGCTTTCATGAGAGACATATTTGCGAGGTACGCATTTTAACTTGTCAACGAGTAATGGCGGGCAAAAAATTTTTTCCGTGAGAAAATAATTTGTTTCCCCCTCAAAGTGAGGCTGATGGTGAAATCCTGGGGAAAATTCTCTTTGTCTAAACCCCTCTCTGTGCAAGTGTGTTGCTACTCACAATCTTTTATTCCCCCTTTGCTTTTGGGTCTTGGAGCAAAGTTTATGTGTGTGTGTGGGTGGTGCGTGTGTGTGTTAGGGGGGGAAGGTCACAACAGTCAGGGTTCGGTTCCATCACGGTATAAAGTAGGTTTTTTCTTCTTACGGTTTTTTTTTTAGTTCTGTCAATGGGCAGGGGAATTTTAAAACCAGTTTAATACTTGAATTTTAAGTGATGATGGCAAGTTGAATCAGCCGTCGTCAGCTGATTCCTGTCGAGCTTTCCCAAATCCCCTTTTCAAGTGTAATAAATAATATTTATCACTAAATATCCTACATAGGTTTTGTGTGGCTTAAAATTGAAAATGGTGTTTTTAATTGTGTCACCCTTGAGGGCTTATATGTAATGTTTTAAATCAGGAGACGGATAGAACTCTAGAATCTTGTTCTACATATTTTTGTGGGGGTAATGAATTGCGGTTTCCCAGGACTGTTTTCAGGGTTGAATATGGGGAATTGTAGGGTTTCGGTTTTCGTGGGTTTGTACCATCCTTGTGGTTTTGGTGAAACCCTGTTTGTATGGTAATCTGCGTGCGTGTGTTGTATTTTTACTTGGGCAGCTTGGGGGTGTATGGGGTGTGTGAGAGTGTGTGTGTCGGTGTGTGAGACCCATTCTTCCCCCCGCCCCCCTGTTCCCGTTATCAGTAAGGATTGGGGCCCAAAACCGTCTGTGCTCAAAGTTTGAAGGAAATGAGCTCATCTCCTTTGATTACCTACGCTTCTATTTTTTTTCACTTTTTCCCTCTTTTTTTCCCTCGCTCCCCCCAACGGTGGGGAAAAAAAGAATTTTCCCCAGAAATTTTTTTGTATGCCCGTGGCGCATTTGGACCAATGTCGAGGTGTTTTTTTTTTTTTTTTTCAACCCTTTTTTTACCCCGCCCCCTCCCTGTTTTCCCTTTTCCTCTCTCAAAATCCTTTTTTTTTTGCTAATCGTTGTGATTAAACCCTAAATATTTCATCTAATCAATGAGGAATTTTCTGCTACCTGGGAACTCCCTACTCCTTTTGTTCTACAAAATGTTTTATTAAAAAATATGGCGAGGTGATCAAACGTACAATCATGGCCCTGTTCAAAAATGGCCAAGCATTCTGCCCCTAGGGAATTTAAATATAGGAAATCCCCAGCCCAAATTTTCACTTGGATTGGGGTCGGGTGTTAACCCAACTTTTCTGCCGGTGGACAGCAAAAAAAAAAACAAGGCTCACCCGGGGGGCTCCGGGGCTTGGCACTTGACCCCGGGGTTTTAAATTTGGGCAGAGGTTTTTTTAAATCCCAGTCCCTCGTCCCGTCTCTCTGTCCCCCTGCAAATTTTCCTGTTTTCTGAAACTTTGTCACATAAGGCAAAAAAAGCCCAAAAAAAAATATGAAAATAAAAGAAAAAGAAAAAAAAACCCCCTTGACACAAGGGGAGGGGGGAAAATTTCCCATGTCACAATGGAAAAAAAACCCAGAAGATGAGAGCCGGGAGAGCCTTGGGACGTGAACACCCTTTAATGACCACTACACAACACCACACACACACACACCCCACAACCCCCACACACACGCACATGGGGGGTGGGCCTTGGTGGCGTGAACGAGCCTGTTAATGAGAGAGTTGGGCAGTGACGGGACCCAGAGGGCTCCCTCTCTTGTTCCCAACACCGCGCACACACACACACAACACACAACACACACACCACACACACCCACACAACAACACCACACCACCACAACACACACACACACAAACCACAAAACCCCCGGAAGGAAGAGAGGCGAGGGAGGGGAAGAGAGAGAGAGAGAGAGAGAGAGAGAGGAAGAGAGAGAGAGGGGAAACAAAACAAAAGGGAAGTGTTTAAGTATTAATCCCCATACCAAAAAGGACTGTGTCAGAGGTGTCATCGCACTCTTTGAATTAAATCAACACCCATCCCCCATCCTGGCAAAAGGCGTTTCTCACAAAGAGGAGGGGGGTGGGGGGAGGGGGGGAGAAGATGGGAGGAGAGGAAGGAAGGGAGGGGGGGGGAGGGGGGGGAGGGGGGGAGAGGAGGGAGAGGAGAGGAGAGGAAAGAGGGGGGCTGGGAAAACAAGACTCTCTGTGTGCTTGGGATTCAGGGTTGCCGTCACTTTTCCTTTCACTACCGTTCTCAGGTCCCCTGTCCCATCTCTCTCTCTTTCTACCCTCTCTCTCTCTCTCTCTCTCCTCTCTCTCTCCTCACATTTCCACTTTTGTCGTCTTTTTTTCACACCTCTCTTTTTTCTTAAGCGCTATTTTCTTTACCCTTCTCCCTCTGTCTTCCTTTTCCCCCCTCTCCCCTCCCCCCGCCTTCTGCCTCCTCCCCCTCTCTCCCCTTCTCTCTCCCCTCTCTCTCTTTTTCTCTCTGTTTCCTCTGTATCTCTCCCTCCTTCTTGCTTTCCCCCTTTTATTTTTCCGTTGAAGTCATCTTTTCCCCCACCTTCTGTGCTGTCACTTTCCGTTCCCTTTCTTCTTTGCATGCTCCTCTTTTGGGCATTAGTCTCTAGAGGTGTGGTTCGGTATTACCACCTCCCCTACCCCTTTTCCCTCCCCCCCTCACTTTCTGATCCCTTTTCCCCCATCTTATTTCTATTTCTTTTTTTGGGTTCATCCCCATCCCCTCCCTTCCCTTTTCATTATCCTTTTTTCTGCCTTTTTAAAATTTTCTTTTCTAATTCCCTCCATTGCCCTTCTTCGTACCCATCCATCCCCCCCCCCCTCCCCCCCCCTTCTTTCCTCATCCCCCCTTTCTGTACCCCTTTCTTCACACTTTTCTATTTTCCTTCTTCCACTATTGTTTTAAGTTGTCTTTTTTCATAACCCCCCATCCACCCCCCCCTTTTTTCCCTCATCTCTTTTTTCTTTCTGCTCCTTTCTTACTCTTTGTCATCCCTTTTTCACCTCTCTTCATAGAGTTCAATATATTTTGGCCTTTCCCTCCCACATTCTCACAAGAGTTTGTGCTTGGGTTGGGTTTTTTTTTGTCAGGAAAAGGTTTTTTTTGTGGGGAAAACTCAAAGAAAAATAAATTTGCGGGACTTGTTTGAATTTTATTGTAGGCCAAGCGAAAATAGCGGTGGGAAATGTTACAGGATAAAAAGAGGGAAAACAGTGGTCAGATTGACATGTTTTAAAAAAATTTGTTACAGGGTTTTTTTAAAAAATGGGGGGGGGGAAATGGTGTAGGGCAAAGTTATTTTTATTTTTATTTATCCTTTATTTTCCAGGATTTTCCCTTTAGATGAGAGTTCTTCTGCCCAAAATATTGGGGGATAGTTGACAAAACCTAAGTGCGCTTTATTTTGTAAGGGGGTTTCGTTCATGTGAGTAATTGGGAAGGGGTTGCAATGTGGTATGAGTGGGTCCCCCCTTCATTTGCTGAATTTGGACCCAAAGCAATGGGTGTTCTGTAATGTTTATTTAGATTGGGAATGAAATCGCTCCTCCGACAAGCCCTCTGGTTCTGCCTCGCTGCTTAGGACTCCCCAGTCAAGACCCCAGTGTTATGATTATGTCCTCGATTGTCAGTCGATTTGGTTTTAAAAATCTGCCAAATGCAATGTAAAGTAAGATTTATGTGAACCAGAAAAGTTTTCAAAAAAGAAAGGGCCCTTAAATCTCTGTATAGAGTACCATTTCCCCTCTTCTTTCTCCCCCCCTTTCTTTCTCCCTTCCCTTTTTCATCTTTTCCCTTTTTTTTTAATTCCCTCCCGGGGGCCCTCTCCCTTTTTTTCTTTTCCCCCCTCACCCTTAACAGAAAAACTCATAATTGCCCCAAGCCCGGATAAAAATTTAAAAATTTGGGCCCGTAAAAAGGGGGCGTAAATGTTTCAAATAAGGGGCTTTTTGCGTTGCTGAAGAACAGCGTTTAAATAATTTAAGTTGCTTTTGTATATGTTCAAAAGTGTCGGACTGGACACGGCCCCCGAGTCTTATCATTGGCATTCTGGCCAGCGCCATTCCCCTGCAACACCCCCTCCGATCGTTCCTGGCCCCATCTTCTCCCCCCCGTCTTTTTCTCATCTCCCCCCCCAAAACTCTTTCTTCCTTTTTTTTTGTTTCCCTTATTCCCTTTCCCTCCCCCTTCCCCCAATTTTCCATCATCTCAATGTTGGATGTCTTTCCATTTCCCCTCTCTTCACCTTTTTTTCTCTCCCGTTGTCCTAATGGGGACACCCGTCTTTTTTTACTCTCTTTCTTCTATTCTCTCTTCACACTCTCTCTATCCCTCCCTTCCTTTTTCCCTCTCCCCTCTCCGCGCTTACCACACTCTTTTTTTTCCAATATTTTCTTCTTGTCCTGACGTGACGACTCTTCTCTCTCTCTCTCTCTCTCTCTCTCTCTCTCTCTTCTCTTCTCTCTCTCCTTTTTCTTTTCTCTCTCTTCTTTTTCTCTCTCTCTTTCTCTCTTCTCTCTCTTCTCCTCTCTTGTCTGTCCCCTTTCCCCTCTCCTTTTTTCTCGTGTTTATTGTTGTCCTGATGGTGATCTCCGTCTCTCTCACACACTTCTCTATCCCCCCTTCTCACCCCTTTTTCTTTCCTTCCCCCTCCCACTCTCTCTTTATCTCAGTTATTTTTGTTGTCCTGACGGTGGCTGCCTGCCCCCTGTTTCTGTTTCCCTTCCCCCTCCCCCTTCCCCTTCTACCAGTGACTCCCAAAACCCCCCCCCCCCCCGATTCCCCTCACATCACACTCTTTATCTCAATCTGTTTTTTGTTGCCTAACGTGCCGTCTCTTTCCTTTTCCCCTCCATTATATCTTGTCCCCCTCCATCCCCCCCCCCCCGCCCTTTATTCAAATCAAACATTTCAGCTTTTTTAGCTTTACAAAAAGCGTTTGTGTTGCCAAAACATTTTAAAGGGTACATTTGCAATAAATCTAAAATAATAATTATTAAAAAGACAAACAAACAAACAAACAAACAAAAAAATAAAGTAATACTTACAATTATATTGATAATAACATAGTATCTCTCTTCCTATCCCTTTTTTCCCATCTCTCTTCCCCTCCCCTTTCCTATTTCTCTCCCGTCTCCGTCCTATACTTCTCTTCCTGTCTGTTGTCCCTTTAACCCCCCCTCCTTTTCCCCCCTCATTTCTCCCTCTCCCATTCTCTCTCTCCTCCTTTCTCTCTTCTAAATTTCCTCTCCCCCTCTCTCACCCCCACCTCTTTCCACCCCCTCTCTTCTCTATCTCTCTTCCCCCCCCCCCCCCTATTTTCCTGTCCTTTCTCCCCCCCTACTATCTCTTCTGTCCTTTCTCCCCCCCCCTCTCCTATCTCTCTTGTCCTTTCTCCCTCTTTAGTTGCGCTCTCTCCTTATCATGCCCTTTGACTGCCTGGTGCACCACACCGGTGACTGCTCTGCTCGCGGCAGCGTGCTCTCTCTCTTCTCTCTCTCTCTCTCCCTCCTCTTTTTCTCTCTCTCTTCTCTTCATGGCAAAATGCTGCTTGCCGTTTGGTGCTTCTGGCCCTTTAAGAGTCACGGTCCCCCTCAGCTCTTCTCAGGACCCGGGGGCCTAATCCCCAAAACAACACCCCAGCGCAGAACCAAAAGCCCCACACCACGCACACGCACACAACATGCGCGCAAGCACACTGCAAAGGGGAAAACACACACACACACACACACACACCCACAACACACAAACACCCACATCCCAACAAAACACACACACCACACACACACACACACACAACAACACAAAACACACACACAGTGGCGCCCGTTCTCTAGGGGCAAAACCCCCCGAAAAGCAATGAGCTGGGTCAGGGGGAAAAAGGGGGGGAGGGGAGGAGAGGAGAGAGAGAGAGAGGGGAGAGAGAAGAGAAGGGGGAAAGAGAGAGAAGAGAGAGAGAGAGAGAGAGAAGAAGAGAGAGAGAGGAGGAGGGGAAAGGGGGGAGAAAAGGGGGAGGGGGAGAGAGAAAGAGAGAAAAATTGTGAAAAAAATCAAATGACAATGCAGAGAAGAGTGTCCAGACAACACAGCGGCGTCGAAACTTCGAGCCAATCTTTCCCAAAATTCAAAGTTTATCTGATTTCCCTTTCAAACCCTAATGGCCTCCTTGTGGTTGTTTGCTTGTCAGTTGTCCCTCCAACTTTTTTTCTCATACACTTATTATGATTGCAAAGCACTAGCCAAAATCAAAAAGCACTTCAATTTATTTTAAAAGGGTCATCGCTTTGACCCGACCAAGATGGATCTATTTCTTTTATGATCCCCCCTCCCTTTCCCCCCAAGAGTGCGGGGCGATTTGAAAAACCTCCCCATCGCAGCAAAAAAAACAGATTTGTCATTGGTCAGACTGGGACGGTGGACCCCTTTTTTCCCGCCAATCCGGGGCTGCTCCTCTGACATCCGAGGGTCGTTAATTCCCTCAATTCTTCTCCATAAACGTGTTGATCAGTAGTGACCCGGGCTGACCATCATGCTACAGCTTTGACGTATATGGGCCCGGACCGTGGGAGTGGTCCCAAGATGGTTGTGCCCAAGGGCCAATTTCCGTCCCCTTTTTTTGGGGCCCCGTCTCTAGCAAAATAAAAAAATGAATATAAAAGGGTTTTAATAACTGACAAAAAAGTATGTAAAAGTTTTGCAATAAGTGGGAATATTGTAGAAAAAAACACTTTTAAACGATTTTTAACAGTTAATAACTTTTTTAATGTTATGCATTTTGTTTTCATTTGGGGGGGGGGGTTTTTTCCGGGGGTGGGGTTTTTTTCAATGGGGGCCCCCCTTTGGGGGCCCCCCACAAATTTCTGGGGGTCCCCCCGCCCTACCCCGGACAAATTTTTATGAAAGGGGGCCCCCTCCGTAGATTGCCAGATAAAATTTTCACTGAAAGACCAGTAAAGTTAGCAATGACACGTCGAGAAAGGCCCCTTTTTTATGTTGTGTGTGGTTGCATGACGCGGGGTGCTTGCTTTCGTGCGAGATGTGTACGTACGTCTGATGCTGTTGATCCCAGTATGGGAGTAAATACAAAAAATGCTTGGATGATTTGAAGAGTTTTGGAAAATTTTTAAAGCAAAATTTTGGGCAAATGCACTTGGTGGGCATGATGCAACCGTAGTAGAACTATTTTTCTCAACGATATTTCCTAGCAAGCCCCCCCCCCCCCCCTTTCCCCCCCCACTGTGTATTCAACAAAAAACAAAATTATTATGTTTTTAAATTTCTGTAAGCCCCTGTTGGAAGTCAGGGGTTGGTATTTTTTTATATTTATAACTTAGTACTCATTTTTATAATGCTCAAGATTTCTAATATTCCGCAGAAGGAACCTCATTTTTAAATATTTTGGGGGGCTTTTATCCCTTTTCATTTTGGAAAGAAAGTGATGACATGACAGCAAGGGATAAGGGGGTGGTCTTCAATTCAGAGGATGCAGGTTTGAATCCCCCTCTTTGGTAGTCTCCCCCTCCTTGGTCCATGGGTCCACTTTGGGCCTCCAGCACCTGACCACCCCTTCTTGGGCGCTTGAAAATAATACCCCCCACCCAAAATATCTTTAAGTCCTTTTGGGTAAAAGCTCAGCTAAGTTTATGTAATTGAACTAATGCTTGAGTACCCCAGTCCCCCGGCCAGACTTTGATGTTTGGTGTGTTACCTACTTTTTCTGGGAAAAAAACCCATAAAGTTTGCTGTGACTTTGCTTGTAGGATGTTGGTATGTTTTGTCCTCAATT
>NW_026944767.1:0-11127 GCF_034702125.1 Engraulis encrasicolus
TCGCCCGTTGTGCAGTGTCTAGGCCAACTCACCAGGCAAAAATAAAAAAAACATTCTTCTGCCAGGGTTCGTCGAGTTTACTAGGCTAGCGCATAGGAGCCTTTGCCAGACCAGGCAATGTCTGTGACGCTCGATGCAACAGCCAGGCAACATTTTTTTGGACTCGAGCAGCAGGGAAATATGGAAGAGATGGCTGAGGGCCCAGGCCCAGAAGAGCAAGGAAATAGAAAACAACACACACACACACACACACACACACACACACACACACACACACACACANACACACACACANACACACACACACACACGTGGCTCATCCCAAAGCATTTATCATGTGATTTTAATGTGAGCCTTTTAGCCCATGATGAGAGGCAGCCATTTTAAAAATGCGAAGGCTAAGGCACTTCATCAAATGTACTGAGGGATATTAAATGTTTGGTAAGGGTGATGCATTGAAGGTATTTTCCGATGTAGGGCACCCTTCTCAGATTTATCATGTGGGCAATGTTGTGTGTCTGTTGTGTGTGTATATGTGTGTGCGTGTACTAATGTGCACATGTGTATAATGTGTCTGTGTGCTTTAACAGTGTAATATTTTGTGTGAAGTATTTAGTGTGGTGTGTGACGTGTGTTTTTGCTTGCTTGTACCTATAATTTTCAACACATTCTCAAGAAGACCACCTGGCACTCACGCATCACACATGCACTCACACACACACACACACACACACACACACAAACGTAGGCATACATGAAACCAACAATTTGTTATAACCCACCCACACATGCACAATCAATGCACAGAGCTATAAATGTTCATGCAAAGAAAATCTTTGGCTTTTCCAATAATGCTCAGGGTATAGTAAAACCGCCTTATTGGAAGCATAGGCAACCACCATTCAAGCAATATCGCTACCTTCATTTATTTGTTATAGACAGTATACCTACGGCACCATGGGCGCAGATAGCTTTTAAAAACTGGGGGGACATTTTCACAACCAACCGTCGGGGGGGGGGTGGTATTATTATTGTACACTGAATATCATTTTTTTATTGTTAGTGGCATATTC
Organism: Engraulis encrasicolus; assembly: GCF_034702125.1. Taxonomy (NCBI): domain Eukaryota; kingdom Metazoa; phylum Chordata; class Actinopteri; order Clupeiformes; family Engraulidae; genus Engraulis; species Engraulis encrasicolus. The sequence continues at coordinate 1,074 of NW_026944767.1, forward strand.
ATCTTCCGCTAAATAATTGTATTTGCTTTTGTAGGTCTACTACATTAACTATTTTAAATCTTGATAGGCTACATGATATTTTTTTAACAAATGTTTAAACCGCTCCAGCTTTACAGATTCTACTGAGAATGTGCACGAGTCTCCCTCCCACCAAGACTCACCCGCCCCTGCGCGCGCTTCTAAACACACCTCTCCCATCCCATCAGCAAGTGCTACAGTACTTTCCCAACCAATTCAACCTTTAAACAGGACAACTGTGTCAACAAATTTCACGTTGTACTACTAATGTAGGCCTACAGCAGGCTATGCAACAGTGTGTGATTCAGTACTGTAGACATTTTAAGACGACCAGTCTCGCGGTGGTAGGCCTATTGCATGTAAAACACAACTTCAATCCAGGCGCGGTTTTGGGACGTGTGATGTTGGGGTCTCCTTCAGATTAGACATTTTTGATAAAAGCGGCGCATTTAAATGGTGATCTTGAGCTCTTAAGACAACATCCTTGCTACTAGTTCTACTCAGTCATTTTTCTACCACGCTGCGTTTCAATTGCATCTACACTCCACCGCTACAAGCCACACGTTTGCGTTGTAGTACCGCTTAACAACAATTCACAGTAAATGCGTCCAACAGATTAACACCACCGCAGTCATCATTCCAAAAAGGAGCTCCTTAAAAAAATAATGAAGTCAGACGTTACGATACGATACGATACGATACGATGATACTTTATTGTCAGTTTGCACTGAAATTCAGTTTGCATCCCTGAGCAACACTCGTTAAGACGAAACAGAATACAGAAAACAGAAAAACATTGTTGACAGCATACAGACCAGGGACAGTGAACACGACAGCTACCTGCGTTAGGCTAGCCTACTTGATTGACAGCTGTCATGGCATGGCCCAACAAAGATGTCTTTTCACTCGAAAACAGGCGACAAAGAGACCAAAAAGCCCTTCTGAACAATTAACATCAGCTAACATCAGCAACTAGGCTACAAACAGCGTCACAGCGGACATGAACCTATTATTGACCTTACCTTAAAAGTTGTCTTGACCGCAGTAGAACTATTTATCCCAACTTTTAATCCATGCGTTTCCACCATCATCATTCACGTTCCACAGTTTTTGTAATCCACATCATAGCTAGCAAGAATGGGACTATCCTCGAGATTAACTTTAATTATAAAAGCAAGCAACTGGTCTGACCCACAAATTTTATGTAAATATGACGTCTGCTCTTCGCTCCACTTCCTTCATAAAGCCAGCTCTGTTTATGGCGCTTCAAATCTGGGACTTCAGTGGCTGTTAGCCAATCAAAAAATAGATTTATATATATGGTGTAATACCGTTTTTTTTGCCACATATGAAAGTGAATGGTCCAGGGAGGCGCTATTTCACACATTGCAAAATGCAAAGGCAGAAATCAGATATTTTCTCCAAAAAGGTGAGGGGGACGGATCTAGGTGAATGAAAATCTGGGTACGTCATGTCCCCCCCGTCCCCCCCGCTATCTGCGCCCATGTACGGCACACTTATACACAATTGAACCTTTAGGCCTACATGCACTACATGCACATGCACCCGCGCACATGCACCCACTCCAATAACAGCGGCCTCACAAAGGTAGATTGGTGCAGTACACACACACACACACACACACACACACATACACACACACACACACACACACACACACACACACACACACACACACACACACACACACACACACACACGCACATGCACATGCACCCACTCCAATAACAGCGGCCTCACAAAAGTAGATTGGTGCAGTACACACACACACACACACACACACACACACACACACACACACACACACACACACACACACACACACACACACACACACCCGCACACATGCACATGCACCCACTCCAATAACAGCGGCCTCACAAAGGTAGATTGGTGCAGTACACACACACACACACACACACACACACACACACACACACACACAACACACACACCACACACACCACACACACACACACACACACACACACACACACACACACACACACACACACACACACACTATCCTTACTTCACCTTTCCCCCCCACCCCCAGCTTCCTTGCTCCTTCTCCTAGCCTATACTATACTATACTACTATACTAGTGTTTCTCAACGGGGGCTCTACAGCCAACCGGTAGGGCAAAAAAAAAAGCTTTCTAAAGAACCACTGACCTATAACCTTAAGTGTCCTCTGTTTCCTCCAGGATGCATCCTTCCAGCCAGCAGATAGACCTACGCTGACCCCAGCCCCAAGGGTGATGTAAGTGAGGATACTGTTGGAGGGGGATGTTATTGTTGGTATGTTGGTCTGTTATTGTAGCAGACAGGCAGGCAGGTAGGCAGACAGATATAATGGAAAACAGGCTACTGAAATAAAAATAACACAATAATAAAATGGATTGGCCATGCAGTGTACAGTATTTACCTACACCATAGTATACTATGTACATACTGTGTAGGTACATACTGTACAGTGGGAGATAGTACATATGTGGGGGTTGGTAAGGTAGCTTAGAGTAGGGATCTATTATTGTGGAGGGCAGGGAGTGTGGGTGGAAGGTAAGTAGTCACCAGTATCACCACTAAGGTTCACGGAGAGAGAGAGAGAGAGAGAGAGAGAGAGAGAGACGAGAGAGCGAGACGAGAGAGCGAGAGAGAGAGAGAGAGAGAGAGAGAGAGAGAGAGAGAGAGAGAGAGAGAGAGAGAGAGAGAGAGAGAATAAACAGCAGGAGAGCAGAGGTGAGAATAATAGATTATAGGAAAGAGGATGAGAAGAGAATAAATAGGAGATTAAAGGAGAGGAGAGAAGAGAAGACATGAGAAGAGAAGAGAAGAGAAGACAAGAGAAGAGAAGACATGAGAAGAGAAGAGAAGAGAAGACAAGAGAGAATAAAAGAAAAGAAAAGAAAAGCGAAAAAGCAGCATTGCTATAGAGAGAAAGATTGGCAGCAGTAGAAAAGAAATGAAGAGCTACACTTTATCTTAAGGTTCATTTTACAGTACATTCAGTACAGTATTAACCCGTTAGGCCTGATGACTCGTATATGTTGTTTGACCTTTGATGTCTGGAGACACATATATGCTGCATTCAGGCTCTTGAGATGTTTGCTTTTTAATAAAAATGTGGGTATGTTACAGCTGAATGAACACATTCTAATGTAAGATGCATCTTATTACATGTTTTTATGTGCATCAGAGGCTAAGATGTTTAGGTTGAGGGCAACTTTCCCAAGAAGGGCTTAGGCATTCAGCAGGAATTTTTTGCAGGTGCTTTAGGCATCAATGGGTTAAACAGTACGTATGTGCTTGTACTGTGACATAGTTAGGGTTTGGTATGTGCAACACATGAATATCTACAGTACATTCTGTTACATCCACTCACCTGCAATTTATTAGGTACTGTACAACTTGCTAGCACTGGGTTAGACCCCTTTTTGCATTCAGAACAGCCTTAACAGCCTTAACTGCCAATGCTCATATTGGCTGTGGTGTTGCAACAATACTCAATTTATGCTGAGGGGCACAAAGTGTGCCAAGAAAATATCCCCCATACCGTTACACCATCAGCCTGAGCCATTGATACAAGGCAGGGTGTGGATCCATGTTTTCATGTTGCTGACCCCCAAATTCTGACCCTATCATCCAAGTGTTGAACCAGAAATCGAGACTCGTTTTCAATATCCTAACATCCTATTTTGGTGAGCCTGTGGAAATTACCTTGGTTTCCTTTTCTTAGCTGATAGGAGTGGCACCCGGTGTAGTCCTCAGTTGCTGTATCCCATCTGCATCAAGGTTGGATGTGCTATGTGTTCAGAGATGCTTTTCTGCATATCTTGGTGGTAAACAAGTGGTTATTTGAGTAACTGTTGCCTTTTTTGTTCAGCTAAACCCAGTATGGACAGTCTCTCGATCACTGACATCAACAAGGCATTTTCGCTCACCGAAGTGCCACTCACTGGATATTTTCTCTTTTTCAGACCATTATCTGAAAACCCTAGAAATGTTTGTGTGTGAATATCCTAATAGACTAAAAGCGTGAAATACTCAGACCAGCCCATCTGGCACTAACAACCATGCCACGCTTAACCCTATCGCGCCGGATGCATCATATATGTCTCATCAAATTCAAAGCCCTCTCCACGCTGACACAAAAAAAAATCGATCTGAAAAACATCCTGCGTGTCATTTCCAAACGTCCTGCAGTACACGGAAACCGCCACAAGAGAGCAGCGGTCGACAACAAGTTGACCACAGCTCGGCGAAAAACAGGAAAATGGGGTAGAAGCGGTTTCCCTGACCGACGCTGAGATTTCGTCAAATTGCATAAGGTTTGTGTACAAATTTCCGAAATATAACTCTACATCCTTTTATTTTGAACACTTGCTTTGTGCAATTAAGCAAGGAAGAGTTTATATTTTTACACCGTGTTGCAGAGAGATCGTGCTAAAACTGATGAGACATATAAGCACCATCCGGCGGTGGCAGGAAGTCAGCCATCAATGCATTTGCTCCATAGGGAAACTTACAAAGCATACCACGACGATCGTTTAACAAAACACACAAGTTGTTTTACTTCAAGACAAAGATATTGCCTTAAGAAACAGGTTTTACTTGCAATTTTGAAAATGCAATGCAAAATGTTGAAATTATGATCTCGTAAAAAATGCATTGAAGTGAATGGAGAAATGGTCCAATTGTAGTAGCCTAATGGACCCATATATTCAAATTACACATCAAAAATGAATAATGATCTATATTACACTCATAAATAGGTTGTTGAGCATTCGATCAGCTATGTTTTTACATAGATTTTAAAAAATTACCCAACCAGGCTGTGGGAAATGTAAAATATGGTCCTGCTAAAACAAGGATAGGCTTTAAAAAATGGCAGGATCTCACTAAATATTTAAAGATAATCCTCAAATTAAATTGTCTGACAACTTTTTTTAAATTAAAAAAAGTTGTAAATGCATTAAAAGTCATTTTTCAATGGTCATGAAATTGGAATTTTCATTCATTAAAAGCCTGATGCATCATATATGATGCATTAAATATCTCAGCGACCTTAACAAAATTTAGATTTTTTTTTTTTACATTTCTTATAAGGGACCAATATTGAAGCAAATTCCAAAAAAATAGAATTTTCTCTCATTGCTTTCATGGTTCAGGTTTCACAGGGTTAAAGTAACTCAAGTCCACTTTCTTCCCCATTCTGATGCTCTGTTGTCTTGACCATGTCTACATGCCTAAATGCATTGAGTTGCACACATGGGATTGGCTGATTAGAAACAGGTTGTAATCTTGTCAGAAAAAAACAAAGTGAATTACAAAATAATATGGTATATCCTCGTAGACAAAGATCTTGGCTTTTCAGAAATGCAAAAGGCCAATCAATAAAATCAGGTTTTTCTCCGATCATACCTTGTTTTTTGTCAACACCGTCAGACACAATTAAAAGCAATAAAAAGTGTATTGATTTGGTTGCATATGTATCTGGAGTTTTTAAGTGATTGTGTGTGTTTTTTGGTTCACACATACGCCTTTAAATGTTTAAAATTCACTTTCATTCTATTTTAATACTGCTTCATGTGTTCTAATTTAAAAATATGTGCTGTCAGACAATGCTTACTTAATGCCTAAATAGATCAAACATTTTTTTGTAATTTCACAAATATTCGTGTAGGCTTAAATTTGCAATTACTTTGATAATTCAACAACTCCAAAGGAAAATTTTGTAAGGACATTCATTTAAAATGTCCAAAACTCCTTCTTACGGTGGTGACTTAAGAACTGACGGTGGTGACAGTAATCTGAAGGTGGTTAAAGTGACCTAATTATTACCTACATTTAGCAAAATAAATAGCCCTCTCAAGTCAATGACATCTAGCATAAACACTTTATTTTTGTGTGTGCACAGTATGTTTGTGCATGTGTTTTTTCGTCATTTGTTAGATACTCTAGGAAGTAGGCCTAGATTATTGAAAATGTGGCATAAACAGGTTTTAAATTGTTTAAATCCAAAATATAGAGGTGTGTTATCATAGATGAAGGTCTTGGCTGTGCAGTGAATGTATTGGCCAAGCTCCCCATGTTTTACATTTTTCATAAAATGGGCTCTTTCTTGGTTTTGTCACCAGCGTCAGACAGAATTAGAAGTAAAAAAATGTGTTTACTGTATTTAAGTGAATTACTTTTACAATTCAACATAATTGTAGATACTTATTGGAAGCATATTCTTAAAACTTGTCAAAAACATGTAAAACACATGTTTTTTTGTGAACTACATCAGATGTCACCACCGTCAGGTTTTGTGACAAAAGACCCTCCAAATGCACCTCAGCACTGGCGATTCTAGGGGGGGGCAGGGGGTGGCCAGGGCCACCCCTGGGACGCTATTGTCCACCCTACTGGCCACCCTTGATTCGACAAGTAATTAATAAAAAAATATATTTTTAAAAATAAATAAATAAATATACAATAATAACAACAGTATAAGACCAATAATAGGTAATTATCAGGTAATCATTCAAGTTCGTCAACCGTTAATAAACAAGAGAAAACTGTCAATCCATGGTTATCGCTGGCTGACAGATCTAGGGTCAGTTTTACACTTTAACTAACACGACAGTCGTTGGACTGATGCTGCACAAGGCTGATTTCTGATCAGTAGGCTTACACGAGATGACCACTGCGTGTCGCCTGCTGCCCCTATAGTCGCTTATTTATCGTGAAACATCTGGCAACCCCGCATCAGCGAGGCTGAGCAGCACTGTGTCACCTGCAGTTCCTTCACGAGAGACCGCATCCACTAACTGCCTGGACAGTCTAATTTGGACAATAAGGTATGGCAATTTAATGATTTGTTGGTTGTCTGAATGTGTTGGAAAACCTAATTTTGAAAACTTTATGCAAGTATTAGCAGCCAGGAAGAGCCAAAATACGAGATAGCTACACGAAACAACAACATGACTAAATGAGAGCAAGTTAGTGTTGTGGCAGCTGCAAACCAAGTTAGTAGCACAGCACAATCTTAACGTGTACGTCAGTTTATTTTTTTGTTGATAACAGGATAGTTAATATGAAACCGTTTGGATAGGGACATGGCATGGATAGCATTGGCCCATTGGCCACACATTGGAAAGGGTAGTCGGTTATCTCAGGATCGGTAGGCAGACGTCAGTACCTAGCTCGAAACCTAGCATGTGAAATGAACTAATGCTAAGCTGGACTATGATTGTTGTGATGCCTTCTCTCAGTGAGAAGCTTCTCCTTTGCTTCTTCGATTGTCTTGACTTTTCTTGGAGTTTAAAATCAAACTTAAATAAAGTCGGAGTAAGTCATAGTAAAGAGCACCTCTGCTCTGCCTCTTTAGAGTAAGCAAGTTCACATCAGTCACAGATGTGGTGCCTAAACCCACAGCGCTGGTCCACTTCAGTATGACTCCCCCCCAATAGCTAAATTTGCGGTACATATTTGACCTCAAATGTGTCAATATATCGTAATCCTTTTGTTCAAACGTAGCGAAAATAAATCGTCACGCACACAAAATCATGGTACAGATGTGAGTTTGTTCACCAAACGAAATTCACTTCATGTAATTTCATTGCTAAAACCCTGCAGCCACGGCTTTAGAATCAGCCACTGCTCACAGCTGTAATTGCCTTGCAGGCCGACGGCGCCTCAGACTTGAAATTCACGTCATGTAATTTCTTTGTTAAAACCATATGCCACTGCTTTGACATCTGACACTGTCAACATCAATAATATACCGGTAGGTTTTTTTTGTATTCTGACATTGTTGAATGAAGTCAAAGTTGTTACTCTAAGGGGAACCACAACCACGAACACAAAACTCATGAACACAACATGTGTACTCTGCCAATTCGACAATAATCCCTCTGATATTGTAGCCAGTTACTATGCTTAGAAGTGAGTTGATTGAATGATTAATTGGTTGCATTGATTTGATTACATTTCCTACAGTGAGTGACATTAAGATGAAGAGAAGAAACGATATTGAGAGCTTCTTTATCAAGAAAAAGCTACAGCTACAGCCAGTACCAGCACCAGTGCAGATGCCCACACAAGCCAGCAGCCTAGGGATAGTGTTGATGAGCAGTCCACTACCCCAATACAAGATGGTAGGTTGTGCATGGAAAGTTTGAATTAGTTACATGTAGCCCTTTCATGCACACCGTTCAACCAGTGGAACACTGTTATTGTCATCAAAAAGGTTCTGTCATAGTGCCACACTACATAACACAGGGTCTTTAGTAATACACTATGGTAACGACAAAGATATAGCGCCATGCATTAAAGGGTTTAACAGCTGACAAATGTTGAGACAGAAGATGATGAACTAAAGATTTGTATTATATGTATATGTGCATGGACCTGTCTGTCTGTCTGTCTGTCTGTCTGTCTGTCTGTCTGTCTGTCATTTTAAACTATCCTTGTATTACCACAGTTGACCAGCCACATTTGGAGGAGGAGGAGACGGACTGTGAATCTGTGTTGTCTGGATCTCCACCTACTGAGCATGGTATGTCAGGTTCAGATGTCATTCATGAAGTTGGTGTCTACTCTCTCATACTTCAGTTATTTAAAAATGGCCAATTATGCATATTTATATGTGAATGCATAGCATTTAACCAGATTACACTGCACTTTCAATTAAAAGCCTGGCACATTAAAATAACTTAATGAGCATATGTGTGTGCATTTATCTTTAATTTCTGTGAATACGTACATAGAAAACAAAGACCTAAACATAGAACATTTCAATACTATATATATATATATATTTTATACTACTACAAAATATTGTATTTGAAGTTCACTGGTGCTTTTCTTTAAAATGCAGGAAATAGCATAGAATAAATGCAACATTTTCTGTGTGGGAGGACCCCCGTATGTGTATATAATTCCATGATTCCATGGCCACCTCAGACTATATTTGTGTGTCATCTTGGCCACCCTAGTAAAAATGTCCTGGATACGCCCCTGCTCCTCAGTGGAGGCATGAGTATAAGTGTGGGTCACAATTATTACTAACATGTCTGGTAATGTTTCATTAACCAGCACAATTTAGTAAAATATGGAACAAGATGATGAGCGGAACAAAATGTGACGGTGGTGACATCTGACGGTGTGAGACAAAAAAACACTCTTTTACATATTATGCATTTTTTGCTCACATTAGCCACTTCGTTTTCGCTCTGTTTCTTAGAGGCTTCATGCCGCTTCTGAAAATGTATATACCTGTATAATTAACATGAATGTAACATAATACTATTAAAACCCCCAACGGTGTTGACAGTTTATGGTTGGGACAGTACCAGTGTCCAAACAAATTAACAAATTGAGGAGAAATTAGTAAACTTACAGGAGCTTCAGTGATGGTGAAGTATTCAGTAGAGCTAAAGGTTTGAAAAGGGGTCCCAAGTAATGACAATGACAATGCATACCTGATTTAATTGTCTTTTAAAAAAAAAATCTGACGGTGGTGACTAATATGCTGGACACACTTTGAGCAATCAGAAAATAGTAGTAAATATTGCTTTACACGCACTATGTGCATATCTGCAGAACCACTTCAATATGGATTCATTTTGTTCATGAAAATGTAGTTTATTTTCAACAGAATTGGCAGTTTATTGCAGAGACATGTTTTAGCCGCTTTCTCAAGAATCAGTGACAGGTGTGTCTAAATAGTGGTCGTTGAGTGTATTATACACTCTGATGACACTTTTTTTTTTACAAACTATCACGTTACACTGAAATGAAACCATAATTGTGTTACCACAGAAAGAAAAAAATAACAGCGACGAAAAGGGAAATAAGAAAAGAGGTCAGATGAGAGAAGACTGCTTGCTGTTGCCACGGCAGCTACCACGTTGGAGCCATATCCTGTCGTAACTAAGCGGAAGTGTCAGCCCTTTCTTGAGCATGGTATGATGGGAATAAAGTGGATAAAAGAAAGAAAAGAAAACAGAAAAAAACAAGAAAGGGAA
>NW_026944768.1:0-15000 GCF_034702125.1 Engraulis encrasicolus
CCCCCTTCTCTTCTCCTCTCTGTCTCTCCCCTCCACCCCCTACATCTCTCCCTCTCTTTTTCCCTCCCCTTCTCTCTTTCCTCCCTCCCCTCCCCATCTCTCTCTCTGTCTCCCCCCCTCTCCTTCTTCTCTGTTTTCCCCTTCCCTCCATTTCCCCTCTTATCCCTCCCCTTCCCCTCCCCTCTCTCTCCCCCCTTCTCCCTCCCCCTCTCTCTCTCTCTTTTCCTGTCTCTCTCTTGCCCCCCTCCATCTTTTCCCCCTTCATGATTATCGGGGTGGGGCATGCAGGGGTTGTGTGTGGTGTGTGTGTTGGGCGCGCGCACGCATGCACTGTTTTGTGTTGTGTGTATGGCGTGGTGTGTGTGTGTGTGGCGCCCCATCACGTGTGGTGTGTGTGTGGTGTGTGTGGTTGTTGTGTTGTGTTGGTGTGCGTGGGGGTTTTGGTGTGTGTGTGTGTGTTTGTGTGTGTGTGTGTGTGTGTGTGTGTGTGTGTGTGTGTTGTGTGTGTAGTTGTGTGTGTGATGTTGAAAAGAGAGTATTTGACTTGTTTTCTCTGAAGAGGGGTGTGAACCATGCTTCACATACTTTCTCTCTTTTCCCCTTCTCTCCCCCTTCCCCCTCTCTCCCCCTCTCCCTTTTTCCCCCTCTCTCTCCTCTCCCCTCTCTTCCCTTTCTCTCTTCCTCTTCTCTTGTCTCTCTCTTGCCCCCCTTCTGTCTCGTCCTCTCTTTCTCGCAAACACACACACACACAAAACCCCTAACAGCGCCGCAAACACAACACACACCACACACACACACACACAAACCACCCCCACAACACACACACCACACACACACACAAAACCACACACCACACCCCCAGCCCTTAAACCAAAAAAGACAAGGGTTCAAGTATTTTAAATACCCCCTAAAGGGGAGGTTTTATTTTGGGTTTGTGGGGGGGGGGGGGGAGTGTTTTGGGGTTGTGTGTGGGTGTGGGGGTGTGTGTGTGTGGGGGTTGTGTGTGTGTTTTTGTGTGTGTTTGAAATCTGCATATGTTAAATAAAAAAATTCTCCGGGAGGTCTGAGAAAGCCCTCCCAAAACACACCCCCACATGGCCACACACACCCCCAAAAACAAACAGAAAAAACACAATAATGTAAAATTTGCATCATTGCCCCCAAAAAGGGAAAATCTTTTCATTCCACACACCACACACACCACACACCCCAACACACCACACCACCACAAACCACACCACACACATAAAAAAACAACACACACACACACACACACACCAAACAAACCCACACCACCACACAACACCCACCAAAAAAACACACCCGGGTTTTATTGTAGTGCGGGTTGTATTTTTTTTCTTGCACCCAAAAGCCTTCTCCAGCTCTTTCTGAAATTCGCCCCCTTAAAAGTCCTTCTCTGGGGGGTGTGTGTTTTTTGTGTTTTTGGGGTGTGTGGGGGTGTGTGTGTGTTGGTGTGTTTTTGTGTGTGTGGGGGTGTTGTGGGTGTGTGTTTTGTTTTTGTTTTTGTTTGTGGGGGGGGTTGGGGTGTGGGGGGGGGGTTTTTTGTGTGGTTTTGGGGTGGTGTGTGGGTGGTGTGTGGGGGTGTGTTGGTGTGTGTTGTGGTTTTGTGTGTGTGTGGGGGGGGTGGGGGGTGGGGGGTGTTGCCTTTGGGTTTGTGGGTTTGGGGGTTTTTGGTTTGTGTTGGGTGTTTTTGTGTTTTTTTTTTTGGTTGGGGGGTTTGTTTTGGTTGTTGGGTGTTTGGGGGGGGTGTGTTTGTGTGGGTTTTGTGTGTGTTTTGTCCGGGTTTTTTTGGTTTTTCCCCCCGCGGGTGGGCAACCCTTAGGGTTTTTTTTTTTGGTTTTTTTTTTTTTGGTTTGGGGGGGCCCCCAACCCAAAAAATAAAAAATGGGATTTTGACTCCCCAAAAAACCTCTTTTCTTTGGGGGAAGAGGCAAAAAATTTATTAGCCCCGTTTGGGCCCCCGCATTAAAATTTTTTAATCAAAATTTTGAAAAAACTTTCCCATCCCCCTTAAATTTTTGCTTTAAAAATTAACAAATACCCCCGGTTTTAACCCCAAATTAGGTTTTTATTTTCCCAAAAAAACCCTTTTCCTTTGCCCCTCCCGTTTAAAAACCGCCTTAAAAATTGGAGTAAAAAAATATGCAAAAAAAATTTAAATTTTTAAAAATTTAAATTGGAAAAACCCCGCCCCAAAAAATTAAAAAATTTGGCCCAATTCCCTTTAAACCCCTTGTTTGCCCAAAAACCCCTTGGTGAAAGGGGGGGGTTTTTTTTGAAGGTTTGGTTTTGGCTTGGTTGGTTGTTTTTGAGGGGTTTTGGGGGTGTGTTTTATGGTGTTTTGTGGGGTGGGGGGGTTTTGTGTGTGTGTGTGTCTGCGGTGTGGTGTGGTGTGTGCCCTGCGTGTGTGGTGGGTGTGTGTTTTGTTTGTGTGGGGTTTGTGTGTGTGTGTGTTTTTGTGGTGTGGGTTTTGGGGGGTTTCTGCGTGAGCGCCCTGTTGGGGGTGGTGTGCGTGAAACCTTTGGACAAGAAAATTTAACAAAGCATCCAGTTGGAAACCCAAAACTTATGGTGCAAACATTTTTTTCCTCCCCCCCCCCCACCCCCCCCCCCCCCACAACAACAAAATTTTTTTGCTACCCTATTTTTCCTCTACGTTGATGAAAACAACTCAAATGACACCCCACACCACACACAACACACACAACACACACCACACACACAAAACCACACACAACACCACACCCAAAAATGGGGAAATTAAACATACTTTCCCTTATTTTTATGGTGAGATCATTGAAAAGGGGGTTAACCAGGGGAACGCCCCGAAAAGCCTCTAAAAAAAAAAAAATAAACACACAAACCCCAAAACAACAAAACACAACACAACACCCCCAACAAAAACAAAAGAAATTTCAAAGTGTCGGCCCAACCACACCACACAACCAAAAACAACCAAAACACACACCCCGCGCCGGCGCCACGGTTCCCACTTACACAGGGGCGGGTCCCCAGACAACTTTTCCCTGTCCCAAAACCCCTAAAAGCCACTAACTTCCCCCAGATCCCCCCCACTCACACACACAACACACACATACACACAACACACACAACACCCCACACACCCCACACTCCCCGAACCCGGCACGCCACGCGCAAAAACACGCGGGGTTTACACACAAACACACATTTTTTTCACGCACGCATGTTCACAACACCCCACCCCCCCTCAAAAACCCCACACCACACACACAAACACACACCACACACCCCCGCGGACACACCCCCACACACACACACCCCAAACAAAACACAACACAAAACACACAAACAAAAAAAAAAGGAAAAATCCCTTTTGCCACCCCATCTTTCCCAAAACCTGGATAAAAAAACAGCTGCCCTCCTCAGACATGCTGCACACATCCCCAAATGTACATCCCCACACCCCACACCACTTGCAGGCCCACACAACAACCCCCAACAGGTTTTCACCCAAACATCCCACTTTGCTACAAAAAACAAAACCCCAAACAGGCGCACACAAACAAAACGGGTTTAACCCCCCAAACCATCCACACCAAAACCAACACCCAAAACAAACACAACCACACAAACCCAACAAAACACACCAACCACACACAAAAACACACCCCCCACCCCACACACCCCCCACCCCACACAAAACACAAAAACACAAACTAGTCAGAGGGGGGGGGGGGCTTTTTTGGGGAGGGGTTTGTGGGAAAGCCTGTCTCCTTCAAAGGTTTTGCTTATTTTTTAAATTGAAGAATGATGTGTGGGCGGGGCCCAGGATGAAAATTTTACCCCTTTTAATTGTGACCACAATTATCAGGGTTTTTTGGTTTTAAATTCCCCATCTTTTAAAAAATCGGTTCATATGTTTAGAAATCACCAAATTATTTCTATATGCAGCCCCTTGTCTCCTCTCTGTGTCAATTAAAAGGGCCCGTCGCCTAACCTTTTTAATTTAAAAATATTTAAAAAAAAGCCTTTAAAAGTGTCAGTAAATATCCCAAAATGTCCCCATCGAAGGTTCCTTTTTTGCTGCCAAAACCCAAAATTTAAATACAACAACTTGCAAAGGGTTTTGTTCCCCCTTTTTTTCAAAACACCATGTTTTCNCTATAGGATGTATTTACTCCAGAATGAAAATGCGAAGGAAATCGTTTTTCAAATCTTTTTTTTTTTTTAAAAAAAAAAAAATTTTTTTTTTGGGAAAAAAAAATAAAAAAAAAAGTTTTATTAGAAAAGTCCTACATAAAAAGAAATAGCTCCCAAAAAGGTTTCAAAATTTTGCTTTTTATTTTGGGAAAGAAGACAAAAAAAATGGGTGATTTTGGGGAGGGAAAATTTTTTACCCTCGGCCGACCCCGGGGTTTGATTTCCCCGGGCCCGGGGCCTTTGCCCGGGGGTTCCCCCTCTCTCTCCCCATCACTTCCGGGCCTCCTTTAATATCCCGTTTCCTCAAAAACCAAAAAAAAAAGGTTAAAAGTCCCAAAAAAAAAAAAGAAGAAAAAAGGAAAAAAAAAATTCAAAAAACCTTTTTTAATGGGAAAGGCAAATTTTCTTTGCATTGGTTTCATTTGAAATTTTTTAGGAAAATGGTCAAGATTTTTTATTTTTTAAAAGTCACTATTTAAATTTTCCCGTTCTTGAATCCCTTAGGTTTAACTCAACAACGAGAATTGGAAGGGGTTTAGGGGTCAATTTTTAGGGGCCCTTTGGTTTTGGTCAGTGGGGGTGGGGGAATTTTTTTAAAATGGGGGGACGCGGGTTTTTTAAAGTTATCAAATAATTTGGCAAATTATCATGTCAAAACCCCCCAAAATGGCCCTTAACTTTCCCACATTGTTTCCGTTTTTTTTGTTTGGAAAAATTTTAAATTTTAATCCTTTTCTTCAGGGGAAAATGGGTGGACTGCGTACCCCCGCGTAAACCCGCCCACTACAAACCCCCGGGTACGGTTAAACCCGGGTACTCTTTGTAAATTCAAAACGGTTTTTTAATTATTTAAATTTTTTTTTTGGTTTTATAGTACGGTATACTTTGGGAATCGTGCACCCCAAAGAATTTATTTGTGCCCTTGGGGGGTGTGTGGGTGGGGTGTTTTGGGGTGTGTGTTGGGGGTGTGTTTGTGTGTTTTTGGGGTGTGTTTGTTTTTTTTTGCGGTATGGGGGGTGTTGGGGTGTTTGTTTGTGTGGGCTCATGTTAACAAGATAAGCAAAAATACACGTGTGTTTTGTTTTGGGTTTTTTTAAACATAAACAATCTGCGTTTCCCAAATTGAAAATGTTTTTTGTTAATGTTTGGGTATTTTCCGGGACTGAAGGGGGGGGGTGTGGTGTGGGGGTGTGTTTTGGGTGTGTGTGTGGGGTTTTTTGTGTGTGTGTGGTTTTTGGGGTGGGGTGTGTGTGTGTGGAGGGTGTTTTTGGATTTGTTTATGAAAAAGTTTGGGTGTGTGTGGGTGGGTTTCTAAAATGTGTTTAAAGTTTAGGCTGTGTGGGTGTCTTGTGACCATGGCAAAATCTGTATCAGGTGGTGTGTTTGTGTGGTTGGTGGGGTTGTGGTGTGTGTTGTGGGGTGGTGTGTGTGTGTGTGTGTGGTGTTTGGTTTTTTTGTTTGGGGGTTTGGTTTGTGTTTGTTAAGGGGTGTTGTGGGGTTTGTTTTTTGTGTGTGGTGTTGTGTTGTGTGTGGGTGTGGTTTTGTGTGGGTGTTGGTTTTGTGTGTGTGTGGGGTGTGTTGTGTGGTTTGTGGTTGTGTTTTAATTTTGTTAGGGGGGCCCCCCAGTTTGGCATCTTTTTTTCCCTTTTGTGGGTTTTTTTGTGGTGGGGTGGTTTTGTGCTTTTTTTTGTGTGCGTGCTTTGGGGGGGGGGGGAGAGAGAGAGAGAGAGAGTTAAAAGGGGGGGGAAAAGGCTTTCCCGTGTGTGAAAAAATGAGTGTTGTTGGGGGTGTGTTTGGTGGGGTGTGTTTTGTGTGTGGGGTTTTGGGGTGTGTGTGTGTTTTTTTTTTTGTTTGGAGGAGAGAAGAGGGGGGGGTTTTATTTAGTATTTAATTTTATTAGGGGGAACCCAAAACCCAAAATTTTTAAAAACTTTTTCCCACCTTTAATTTTATTTTTTAAATCAAATTTTTTCTAATTTTTCCCTTTTTTTCCCCCTTTTCCCAAATTTTTTTTTTTCCCCGGTTTTTTTTTCCCAAATTTTTAAAAAAAGAAAATGGGGCCGGGGGGTGGGGGGGGGTGGGGTGGGGGGGGGGGGGGGGGGCCCGAGGGAGAGAAGGGGGGGGGGGGGGTTTTTTTTGGGGGTAAAAAAATTTCCTTTCGTTTCAGCCCCCTAAACCCGGAAAAATTTTTTTTCCTGCTTTTAACCCCGGATTTTAAATAATTTCTTGTGGAAACGGAAGGCCAAACCCTTTCAAAACCAAAAACAACCAAAGGGAAAAAAATTTTACACATAAAAAAAATCCAGCAAAAAGGGGGAAAGGGTGTTTTAAATTTACGGCACCCTTAAAAGTTTAAATTGGGGCGGGGAATGGGCAAGGGGAAGGTAGGTGGGAATTAGTTAGGGGGTAAAAGAAGGAAGGTTTAAATTTAATGGTAAAAGAAAGAAAGAGAAAAGAAGAGAGAAAAGAGAGGGGAGAGTGAGAGAGAGGGGAAGGGGAGGGGAGAGAAAAGAAGGGGAAAAGAAGAGAAGAAAATGGTTTTTTTTACTTCTTTTTTTTTTTTTTTTCCCAAAACTTTTTGTGAAAAGGTTTTTTATTGACTTTTTTGGGAATATGGAATTTTTTTATTCATTTCCCAATTTAAAAATTTTTAAAAAATTTAAGTTGGGGAAGGAGGTTCCCCCCTTTATTTCATAATTTTAAAAAACACAACCCCACACGCACACACCCACCACACACCAACACAAAACACACCATTCCACCCCCGGGCCCCCGCGCCAACCCCACAACACAAAACACCCCCACCAACACCAATGATGCACCACCCCCAACACTACAACACACACAAAAACCCCCCAAACCCCCTAAGCACGCAACCCCACCAACCACAACCCCCAACACACACACACAAAACACACCCCAACACACCACACACACACCCCACACACACACAAAAACAAAACACACACACAACCACACACCCTTTTGTTTTTCTTTCTTTTCCCCCTTTAATTATCAATTTAAAAAACAAGGATTTATTTTTTGTTTGTTTGTTTTTAATATTAAAAAATTTTTATATATTATTATATTATTATAATGTCATTACCAATGTATCTTCAACCAATGCTTTGGCAATACGAAAACATTTTTGTCATGCTAATAAAGCTTCTGTGAATTGAATTGAATTGATAGAGAACGCGAACGAATGCATCCTCTGAATTGAATTGAGAGAGAAGGAGAGGAAGAGAAAAAGAGAGACACTGAGCAGGAAAATGGGAGAAAGTCAGAGAGAGAGAGAGCGAGAAAGAGACAGACAGTCAGAGAAAGAGAGAGGGGACGGAGAGAGAGAGAGAGAGAGAGAGAGAAGAGAGAGAGGGAGAGGAAAAAAACAGAGAGAGAGAAGAGGAGAGCGAAAAAAGAGAATGAGAGAGAGAGAGAGAGAAGAAGAGAGAGAATGAGAGAGTGAGAGAGAGAGAGAGATGAGAGAGAGAGGTGGAGAGGAGAGAGATGAAGAGAGAGGGAGAGGAGGAGAGGGAGAAAGAGAGAGAGGTGAAGAGAGAGAAGAGAGCAGGAGAGAGAGAGAGAGAAGACAGAGACAGAGAGAGAGGGATAGAGAGAGGGAGGGGGATAGAGAGGGGGAAGACAGAGAGAGGGAAAGAGAGAGGGATAGAGAGAAAGAGGGGGGATAGAGAGAGAGAGAGGGATAGAGAGAGAGAGGGATAGAGAGAGAGAGAGAGAGAGAGAGAGAGAGAGAGACAGAGACAGAGAGAGAGAGAGAATGACAGAGAGAGCGAAAGAAAGACAGAGAGAGAGAGAGGGAGAGAGAGAGAGAGAGGGATAGGAGGGGGGGGGGAAGGAGAGGGGGAGAGAGAAAGAAAGGGGGAAGAAGGAGGGGGGAAAAGGAGGGATGGAGGAGGGGTGGGGGGGGATGGGAGAGAGGGGGAAGAAAAAAGGGGAAAGGGGAGGGGGGGAGGGGGGGTGGGGGGGGGGGATGGAGAGGGGGGGTGGGGGGGGTGGAGGGGGGGTGGGGGGGGGTTTTGAAGGGGGGTAAGGGAGGGGGGGGGGGTGGTTGGGGAGGGGGGTGGGGGGTGGGGGGGGGGGGGGGTGGGGGGGAGGGGGGGGGGTGGGTGGGGGGTGGGGGGGGTGGGGGGGGGTGGGGGGGGGGTGGGGGGAGGGTGGGGAGGGTGGGGGGGGGGGGGGGGTGGGGGGGGGGGTGGGGGGGGTAGGGGGGGGGGGGGGGTTTTGAGGGGGGGTGGGGGGGGGGGGGTGGGGGGGTGGGGGGGGGTGGGGGGGGGGGGGGGGGTGGGGGGGGTGGGGAGAGGGGATGGGAGAGAGAGGGGGATGAGAGAGAGGGGGATAGAGGGGGGGGGAAATAAAAAAAAGGAGGAGGAGGGTTAGGGAGGGGATGAAAAGAAAGAAAGAAAGAAGGGGGGGGGGGGGGGAAAAATAAAAAAGGAGGGGGAAAAAGGGGAAAAGGGGGGGGGGGAAGAGAGAGGGAAGAAAAAGGGGGGAAAAGGGAAAAAGGGGGGGGTAGAAAAGGATGGAAAAAAGGGAAAAAAAGGGAGAGAGGGGAAGAGAGAAGGGAAGAGAGAGGGGAAGAGGAGAGATGGAAAGGGAGGGGAAAGAGGGAGAGAGAAGAGAGGGAAGAGAGAGGGGGAAGAAAGAGAGAAGAGAAGGAAGGGGGAAATGAGAAAAGAAAAAGGGAGAGAGGGAGGAAGGAGAGGGGGGGGGGTTAAGAAGGATAGAAAGAGGGAGAGGGATAGAGAAAGAGGGAGAGGGGAAAGGGGAGGGGAGGGGGAAAGGGAAAAAGGTGGGAGGGAAAAGGAAAGAGGGGAGAGGGGGAATGGGAAAAAGAGGGAAAGAAGGGGAAAAAATAAAACAAGAATACGGGAAAAACAAGAGAGGAGGAACCAGGGTGGTGGGGGGGTGGGGGGGGGGTGTGGGCAGGGAAATAAAAGGGAGAAAGGGGGGGGGGTGGAACGGCCCTAACCCCCTTAGAGGGGGCCCTTTTTTTGGTTTTTTTTTGGGCTTGCTGGAAAAATGCACCCCACAAACCCCAGAAAAATTGTAGGCCCCTTTTCCCGAACCAGGGGGGGGTTCCTAAAAGAGGGGAAGGGAGAGGAAAGGGGCCCCGAAGGAAAGAAACCCAGGAAAAAAAGAGGAAGAAAAGGGATGTTTTTGGAGATAACAATATTGAGATGGAAAAAGAAAAGCGAGGGGGAAAAGGGAGGAAAGAAGGGGTAAAAAGGGAAAAGCGGAAATAAGGGAAAAAGAGGGGAAAAAATTTTTTGGGGTTGACGTAAAAGAAAAAAAGGGTTTTGGGGAAAAGGAAAAGAAGAGTTTGGGGGGTTTTTAAAAAAAAGGTGAAAGGAAGGAGGGAGAGTGGGAGGGTTTTTAAAAAGAAATTTAAAAGAGGGCCCAAGGGAAGGAAGGAGATTTGATTATTTAAAGTTTTTGGGAGGGAAAAAAAGGGAGTAAAAAAAGAAAAAAAAAGAGAAAAAGTTGGAGAAAGGTAAAAAGTTGGGGAGAGAAAAAAGGGTTAGAAGATAGAAAAGGTTTTTGTGAAAGGAAATAGAAAATTTAAGAAGTAAAAAATTAAAATTTTTTAAAAATTTTAAAAAAAAAAGGAAATTTAAAAGAATTTTAATTTTTAGGGGAATAAAAAAAATTTTTTAAAACGCTATAGGTAAAATTTCAGGGGTGGTGTGGGTGGGTGAAAATGGGGGTGGTTTGTGCCCAAATGGTTGTGTGTGGTGTGTGGTGTGGTGTGTGTGGGGTGTGTGTGTGGTGTGTTTTTGTGGTCAGTGAAGCGCAGGCTCCGCTTCATCACTGGGAGGGAAAACATAAAGGAAAAGAACTTCGAAAGGGGAAATGGCTGCTACTCGGAAAAGGAGAAAAAGGAGAAGAAACCAACAAGAGAGAGAGAGGAGAGGGAGGGGAGAGGGGAAGAGAGAGAGGAGAGGAGAGAGAGAGAAGAGGGGAGAAGAAAAAGGGGAGGGGCGGGGGGAGAAAATTTGGGGGGGGAGTAAAAGGGGGGGAGAACCCCAAAAAGGGGTTTTAAAAAGGGGGGTCAAAAAAGGGGGGGGGGGCCGGGGGGGGGGGGGAAAAAAAAAAAGGGGGGGGGGGGGGGGGGGAAAATGGGCCAAAAGGGGGGCCCCGGGGGGAAAAAGGGGGGGAAAAAAAAGGGGGGGGGGGAGGGGGGGGGGGGGAAAAAGGGGGGGGGGGGGGAAAAAAAAGGGGGGGGGGGGGAGGGGGAGGTAAAAACCCCCCGCAGGTTGGGACCCGGAAACCCAAATTAGCGAAGAAAAACAAATTTTTTGAGAATTTACCCCACAACCCCCCCCCCCACACCCCCCCACAACCCCCCAACCCCACACCCCACACAACACACACACACATCAACCAAAACACAAAAAACCCCCAAAAATCACACACCACACACACATGCGACACACAAAAAAACCCCAAAAACACACCCAACAAAAAAAAAACAAACTTATTTCTGTGACCCCACCAACCACCAAAACCCCACACACCAAACCCCCACAAACCAAACCAAACACCCCCAAACCACCACCAACACACCACACACACACACACACACACACACACACACACACACACACACACACACACATGCACACGCACACACTCACAAACACATACACACACACTCACACACACACACACACACACACACACACACACACACTCACAAACACATACATGCATGCATGCGCACACACGCACACACACACTCACACACACACACACACACACACACACACACACACACACACACACACAAAAACACACACACACCCCCACACACCCCCCACACACACACACACACACACACACACACACACACAAACACACACACACCATAGAGTAAGTAACTGAGGTCATGCTGAGCAGTCTGCCCCTTGGGTCTCGAACCCATGGCCTCAAAGCAGACCTCTGCCATGCCCGGGGTTGGGTCTCGAACCCATGGCCTCAAAGCAGACCTCTGCCATGCCTGGGGTTGGGTCTCGAACCCATGACCTCAAATCAGACCTCTGCCATGCCTGGGGTTGGGTCTCGAACCCACGACCTCAAAGCAGACCTCTGCCATGCCTGGGGTTGGGTCTCGAACCCATGACCTCAAATCAGACCTCTGCCATGCCTGGGGTTGGGTCTCGAACCCACGACCTCAAAGCAGACCTCTGCCATGCCTGGGGTTGGGTCTCGAACCCATGACCTCAAAGCAGACCTCTGCCATGCCTGGGGTTGGGTCTCGAACCCACGACCTCAAATCAGACCTCTGCCATGCCTGGGGGGCAACTGTGCTACCAATGGAGCTAAAGGTCAGACATGGGCGGTTGTTGGGGCATCAGACCTTGTAGGCCAACAAAGGGTTGCCGGTTTGACTCCCTCGCCAGGTTGGTGGGGGGGGGGGGGGGGGAGTAATTAACCAGTGCTCTCCCCCATCCTCCTCCATGACTGAGGTACCCTGAGCAGGATACCATCATGCCGCACTGCTCCATTGGGGCGCCATTGAGGGCTAAGTAACCTTGCACGGGTGAGGCATAAATGCAATTGCGTTGTGTGCGGTGTGCAGTGATCACTTGTGGGCTGTGGTGTGCTGTGTCACAATGACAATGAGAGTTGGAGTTTCCCAATTGGGCTTTAAAGGGGTATGCCACTATGTGTGTGTGTGGTGTGGGTGTGGTGTTTGTGTGTGTGTGTGTGTGTTTGTGTGTGTGTGTGTTGTGTGTGTGTGGTGTGATGTGTGTGTGTTTGTGTGTGTTGTACATGTGTGTGGGTGTGTTACCTTCTTGTGGGCACGTGAGGGGGAGCGTCGGGCTGGGTTTTGGGGGGGTCGGATGGTCGCGTGGCGCTTGCTGGGCGTGGGGGCGTCGGCGCGACGAGGCGGAGGCCGAGGAAGAGGCGTGGGCCTGTTTGCCGCTGGGGGTCCGTCGCCATGGTTGCGGAGCAGGGGAGGCGGAGACTACGCAGGTACTCATCCGTCTCACGATCCACGACCAGCAGACTGGTCTCCCCTGACACCGCCTTGATACGCTGAACCACCTAGAGACACACACACACACACACACACACACACACACACACAGTTATTATATGTCAACAACCAGCAGACTGGTCTCTCCTGACACCGCCTTGATACGCTGGACCACCTGGACACACACACACACACACACACACACACACACACACACACACACACACACACACACACACACACACACACACACACACACACACACACACACACACACAGTTATTATGGCAGAAACCAGGAGACTGGTCTCTTCACATACATATCACTTTAATACGCTGTAGCACCGGCACGCGCACACAATCACACACACACACACACACACACACACACACACACACACACACACACACACACACACACACACACACACACACACACACACACACACAGACACACACACACACACAAAATAAAAAATATTTTTATTAATGATTTATTTATTAATTATTGTATGCCAACACCAAGCGGTTAGGGTGACTTGTAGCCCAAAGGTTGCCAGTTCGACTCCCGACCCGCCAGGTTGGTGGGGGAGTAATTAGCCAGTGCTCTCCCCCATCCTCCTCCATGACTAAGGTACCCTGAGCATGGTACTGTCCCAACGCACTGCTCCCTTTCGGGTGGAATTGGGGGCTGCCCCCTTGCACGGGTGAGGCATCAATGCAATTTCGTTGTGTGCAGTGTGCAGGGTTCACTTGTGTGCTGTGGAGTGCTGTGTCACAATGACAATGGGAGTTGGAGTTTCCCAATGGGCTTTCACTTTCACTTTCACACACACACACACACACACACACACACACACACACACACACACACACACACACACACACATACACACACACACACACACACACACACACACACACACACAGACACACACACACACACACAGACACACACACATACAACCCCCCCGACCAGAGCGACGTCCGTTCTGTTCCCGCACCAGTTAGGTTTGGAACTAAAGTGTTCACCTGTGAACCACCCGGGTTCATATTGGAACTAAAGTGTTCACCTGTGAACCACCCGGGTTCATATTGGAACTAAAGTGTTCACCTGTGAACCACCCGGGTTCATATTGGAACTAAAGTGTTCACCTGTGAACCACCCGTGTTCATATTGGGCTCAGAAGTTCTGTTCATTTGATACTAGGTGTAGCGGCCATATGCCTTATCTTTGCATGTTTTTGACTTTTAACTTGACGTTCACCGTGGTGTCAAGTGACTCCTAGTTGGCAATTAGGATTTGTATTTATGCACCTGGGAACCAGTAGACTGGTAGGGAGAGGGGTTAGGAAAGGGAGAGCACAATATTTGTTGACCGCTTGCTTTGCACAATCTGAAATATCGCTCTCTACAACGCACAACCGCACTTTACCCTCGCACCGGTAGCCAACTGCACGGTGGTGGGTTTTAAGGAGGTTTTAAAGGGGTATGCCACTATTTTGGGGCTTAATACAGTTAAAATCGTTGGCTGGGGTTTATAAAGGTGGTAAAGTGTCCTATTTTTCATGTTAAGCGTTGTCTTGCTGTAAGACAAGTTAGAAGAGGGAATATGTCGCTAAGCTAGTGAAAGTCAATGTATCCGTGTAGCATTGTAACATGCTACACGGATCCATTGACTTTCACTAGCTTAGCGACATATTCCCTCTTTTAACTTGTCTTAAAGCAAGACAATGGCTTACATGAAAAATAAGACACTTTACCACCTTTATAAACCCCAGGCAACGATTTTAACTGTATTAAGCACCAAAATAGTGGCATACCCCTTTAACTTTTGTATTGGATCTTAACATTGGAAACTAATAAAGGACAGCGAACGAAGAGAGAAATGTTTGCGCGTCAGCTTCGTGACTCCCTTACTAGCCTCTCGGTGGCACAAGGATTGTAGCCACGACACTAGGGCTGTAACAGTAGGAGTCAACAGTGGCTTTCGCGTTTCCCAGGCTAACCGTGATAAGGGATGGGATATCGGTATCGGTGCATTGGTATCGTGTTCAGATATCAAGATATTTCAAAGATCAGATTGGATCGGAATTTTCCCAAAATATCTGCATTTTCCTGATACAGACATTGAGTCAATTTGAAATCATAGCACTTGCATTTTAGTTTTCAGGATAGGATTCTTACCTTTTTACTTGTTAATTTTTGCTTATTATTTGGTTTCCTGTTCTTCTGACTTCCCTTTCTGACCAAATAGTCTGCTTGGGCCTACCTCAACTTGAAACCCATGCATATACTGTATGTGATTTTGGTATTGAATCGGAGTAGTATCAGTATCGGCAGATATCCAAATTTGGCTTTCGGGTCGGAAGTGAAAAAAACGTGTATCGGTGCATCCCTAACCGTGATATGCACCTGGTGTTGCCACACGTCCAGGTTTTTCCTGGATTGTCCTGTTTTTTTATGGCCTGACTGTCGAGGTAAATGGAATAACTGTCCTGTTTTTTTGATGCTGCACTGTCTTCTTATTATCCCATTGAAATAAACACTGAATTTTGCGCTTGCGCGTCAATGTGTCCCGTTTTTTTTTTACCACTGAAATTTGGCAACCCTATATGCAACGAAGCCAGCCCTTAAAAAACCAACCCGAACTCTCAGAGGGGCCAACACACAGAGCCGGATTAAGATGGCCTGGGGCCCCTAGGCTACAGGTTGCTGTGGGGCCCCAAGACAGCAAATTTTGCAACAAATGTCCATAGACAGTGTCAAAATTACGAAATTAAGGATAATATGTCT